>NC_035109.1:328912968-329215998 GCF_002204515.2 Aedes aegypti
GGTGGGGCAAAAGTTCGACCTTAGTGGTATAATCAAAGTTTCCAGAAAAACAATAGCAGTTAAAACAAAACAAATACCATACAGTGAACCTTCAACATATTGGCTATAATTTTGCTGAACAAACTTGTGTCAAAATATTTACCCATTTTTAGTTATAACAGTTTCAAAATTGATTGTCTTATTCGAACTTTTGCCCCACCGGTGGGGCAAGAGTTCGAATCTAGTGTGGGGCAAAAGTTCGCTGGCTAAAACACAAAATATCGATACTTTTATGACAGGAATACTTTACACCAGCCGTAAACTTATGTTTGACGAAAAATACACACTGAATTTTCATCAAAAATTACCCAAAACCGGGTTAATTGTAATATACTCAAAAATAGCAGTTTTTCGCAAAACTAAGTAGAAATGTAAAATTTTGGTGACAGTTTTCACACGATCAGACTAATTGAACTAAATTTGAAGATAATATGTGGATTTTAGGCAATTTGTAAATTTTTCCGTGATTTTATACATAGGTCGAACTTTTGCCCCGCTGATTCGAACTTTTGCCCCACTATGGGCCAAAAATTGTTTTCAAGCATTTATGCAAAAACTAATACACCTCAAAGCAACCTTATGATAAGCCCAGAAATGCCCTTACATAAAATATTGAAAAAGATTTTATCTTCAATTGGTTCCATGTAACGAAAGTTTGACCAAAAATTACAATATTCACGTCGAAAAACAACAAATAGCCATAACTTTTCCAAATCTCAATCGATTTTTATGATATTTGGATTGAAAGTCTCTTACTTGAATAGCATTCAAACCACCGTGACATTTATAAGATTTGTTTTGAATTGAGCTAGAAATCTTAAAAAGAAACTCTTACCCCACTCGAACTTTTGCCCCACTTTACTCTAGTGGTGGTATCACATTTTGGCATTTTTTGCTTAAAGCCGAGTCATAATTCATACGGCATAGACGCACTAATATCTCGGATGTGATCCAACGGACATTCTGCGTCATTGATAGAATTGATGCCCATTTCAAATAATTAATCTATTCGAAGTGGACATTAATACTATTGGTGACGTTCAGTTTGCCTTTTGCCAACCAGAATGATCCGTAGCCACTCTTACTATTAGCTAGCTAGATACATACTTAGGAACCCTTAGGAAAATGACTAGTAGATTCACTGAGTAGGAATAAGTGGCGACAATCTTATTTTAATATGGTTTTTACATTGCCATAATAAAAAATACCTCTTTTGTAACAACGGTATAAATAATCTAATTCCAGCTTCATTTTCGCGAAATTTACAAGTAGAAAGTAGGCGTTGTGAAGCATTGCATTTGCCACCAAAAAGTGAATCTTGTAGGAGACTGTAATAGAAACCTAAGGTAGCCTTACTCTTAAATAGTCACTATAATAATGACTATTGATAGTAAGACGCTGAGATCGATCATTAGGGTAAACTTGCTAGTTTTGCAAAACTGTATTCAACAATGAGAGGGATTCATTCTAAACCACACAATTTGTATCCTCATTTATTCCAGCGGCGTTCCGGAGATGATCGAAACGACAGTGTTTCCCACAGTCGGCGAAGAATTGGACAGTCAGTACGTGTGCATAACCTTACAGGTGCTTCCGGGTCCCGCTTACCCGGATGTCAAACCGGCCATAAAGTTAAAAAACCCTCGAGGTCTCGATGATAACATTATCAACAACATCGAGGCGGCGGTGCGGCAAAAACTAGACGAATCCGTGGGCCAACCAGTGGTCTTCGATTTGATCGACATCATTCGGGAGCACTTGACTGAGAGTAACCTCCCTTCGGGGCAGTGCGTGATCTGTTTGTACGGCTTCCAAGAGGGGGACGCCTTCACTAAAACGGCATGCTATCACTATCTGCACAGTCATTGCCTGGCGTGCCATTTGAATGCTTCGAAGCGAAACTACGACGATGAGCTGGCCAAAATGCCAGTGTGGAAGCAGAAAGAAACCAAACCTTATCAGGCACAGTGTCCGGTTTGTAGGGAACCTATCGAGGTCGAAGTGGAACCACTGTCCAAATGCAGACCACCGAGTGAGCTGATCAATGCGCCCAAGTTTCGTGTCACCGATGAGCTCAAAACGTTGCAAGCACAAATGAGTCGACTGTATTTGCACCAGAAGAGCAGGGGCGGAATCATCGATCTGGACGCCGAGGAGGGTAACGTGATTGCCATCGAAACAGAGGGTGCCAACAGTGAGGTGAGTTCTAATTGTATTTTGAGATTCTGTAACATTCCCCAGAATTCCGTTCTCCAAAATGAACCGTTTCCGTACCATTTCCTAGAATTTTAATCCCAAGAAAGCTATATGTATTAGTAACAAACATCCTTGAACTATTATCGATTATTTTCAGGCACCAAAAGGTGCAAACGAAGTACCACAGGTAAACACTCTGGCAGAAACTCTACCGGTATCGCAAGTGCATAAGCAAAACAGCGCATCGGCGGTTAATAGTCAAACATTCGCACAACACGATCGCGGAAACTCGTCTAGACATTTCGGGGCTGGCCCCGGAGGGAGTCGAAATCATCATCAGGGTAACCATCGAACGAATCGTGCTCCTCAGAATGGACCAGGAGCAACTGTGGAGGTCGTTGAGGCTTCTCAGTCTCAGCAGAACAATTCTCACCATCATCATAGGGGAGGTGGTGGTCATCGTCATCGCCGAGGTGGTCATCATCATCATCATCGCCATCATGGCGGCGGAGGTCATCATCATAGAGGTGACGGCGGAAGTTCAACTGCAACCAATGCCAATACAGGAACCAGTCAGAAGAACATGAACAATCCCTGCGCATCCGGTGCTAGGTGACAATTGTTGCCCCCAGAAATCGAACAGTGGACCCATAGTGCACTGAAGCTGCAGCAGCAGCACCATAGGTCGTCGCTAATGCTCCTGGATCGAGCAGCGCGTCTGCTGGATGACGACACTTTACCGCGGCGGCAACGATTGCTGATTTAACACTTGGCCCAGCAAGGTAAGCTCGTACAAAATCATTCGCTCGATAGGATCGATGTGGCAAAATACGCAATTACCGGAGCACTTGCTCCTCTACTATCCGCTCTAAGTAGCACTATCATCACCCAGAAACCCGGCAATGGTTATCATGAAAATGGTATTCGTAGCAGTAGATGTAGCACCATTAGTAATAGTCAATCAAATTGCGTAACGCTGTCTCAAGCGCAACCCCAAACGTGTAAACCCATTCGACTGATTAGAGTATCATACTTTTTTCCTAGCGTGCCAATGGCGGTGAAGCAGGAGATGTTTGTCGTGGTGCCGTTGTTGGCACTGCTGCTGGAAGTTCTGATAAGTTCGGTTCGAATCTGTTGTCCCAGCCGACGATGGAGGCTGTGCATCCCCCCAAGTGCTACTACAGCACTGCTTTGTGATAGGTATTTTGCAATGATATTAGGTGTATTATGTATCTGATTTATCAGGGTAATGCGTGTCTGTGTTGGATTTCGTTGAAATTGTGTGTTGTTTTACATTTCACGACTAGTGCCATTGATTGAGATAACTAAAGATTGTTTGATTTGATAATTCTATTGACTTGCAAGGCTGGTAGCAGGTCTCTTTTTAGAGACTTGGTCACTATTTGAATGTAAGTTTCCGAAAAATTTCTATTTTCAATGATAGGTCTCTAAAGTTTGTCTCCTACACTGAGGAAAAATAAATTCCAAATTCCAAGCAAAATGGTCTTGAAAGTCACTTATTATTCATTATTTAGGTGGCTTTTTGCTCTTCGCGAGTTCGTCATACTTAAAAGTCACTTTTTCTCGCTTCTCCAATGATTTTTTCCTCCAAAAAACCTCAGTCATTTTCCAAAGTATATGCAAAACTACTGTTTTGGCACCTTCGTAACCTACGAACAGTGTTTTAATGATTATGATGAAATCTTGTATTGAACGTGAAAGGTGTCTCCCACTTTCTTTCTTACACAATGAAGAATCTTGAATCCAAAACTATACAGCTTTTTGGCTGATCATTACTCAAGTTATCGGTTTGAGTCCATCAGGGGTGATAGCAGGTCTCTTTTTGAGAGACTTGGTCTCTTTTTCAATGCAAGTCTCTAAAAGTATCTATGTGTAATATAAGGCCTCACTGTTTTTTAACCAAAATGGTATCTTGAGTCACTATTTTCCTTCTCCTTGTAGTGAATTCTGATACAAAATACTCAACCATGAATTTACACAGGTATTACTTAAAAAAAAGCTATTCTTGAATTTTCTTCAGAAATATTTCCACCTTTTCCAGTTTTCTACCGACTTTCCATTAGTTACTTTAGCAGATTTATTTTCCAAAGATTTCTTCAGGAGTTCGTCCGAGAAAATCAGCAAGGGTTTATTCGAGAGTTTAATTCTTCAGGAATTTCCTATATCGAATTTTCAGTTATTTCTCCAACCATTTCCATATGGATTCCTTCGAGAATTTATCTACGGTTTATTTCAAGAATTGCTTCAGAATTATTTAGGTGATTATTTTATGAAATCTATTGGGATTTTTTTTATTAAGGAACTTAATAGACTCCATTGTATTTGATTCATCATTGAGTTGATTCAGAAATTTATCTAGAAATTTCTTCAACATTTTATCCCCGAATTACCCCTACTGTTCTTCCAAAAATACTCGAGTAATTTTCCAAGTAAACACTCCATGGATTCTTCAATATTTCATTTAAGGTTTCACATAAGCAAATAATACAGCAGTTATCCGAACCACTTTACGCAAGTTTCTTCGAGGATTCTGTAAAATGTTTTTTAAAGGACTGCCTTCTAGAAAATTCTGCAGGATTTCCTCAGAAGCTTTAGAGATCCTCGTGAGAATTCATCTACAGAAATTTTATCATATATGAATGTAGCATTTGTTATAGCGATACTTTCAGAATTTTTTTCAGAGATTACTCCAATAATGGACAATTTTCAATGTACTTGGCAATTCCCTGGGGAAAATCCTGGATATTTCTTTGAGAACTTTCTTGGGCAATCTATCAAAAAATTTCTGCTGGACATTCTGGAGAAAAAATAGGAGGAATCTGTGGAGTAACTTCTAAAGGTATCCTTAGAGAAGTTCTTGGTTGAAATCTTTGAAAAACTGAACGACAATTCTGAAGAAAATCCTATGAAATCAGTTGAAATATCCGTGAAGAAATTATTGCTTGAGTTCTTGAAATGGTCCACCACGAAAGTCTTGGACTAACTCCTAGCGAAATCATTTGAAAAATCATTTGATGAACTCCAAGATTTTCTTGAGAAAATTGTGAAAGTATCTTTATACGAATTCCTAAAGAAATTCTTAATGGAGTCTAGAGAACTATTTCCAGGGTGATCCTTAAAAAAAAAACCATGTCGAATTTTTGAAGGTATCTTAAACTAATTTCATGGAGGTATTCCTTAAGAAGGCCGTTGAAGAAACGTTAAATGAATCAGCTTCTGATGGAATTCCTGAAAAAAATACGAGCAGTAATCACTTGTAATTCTAAAAAAAAATAACAACTTTCATTAAAAAAAGAAAAACGATTCGTTATTCTGCAAGAAATACTTCAGAAACTGCTGTAGAACTTTTCTGTATGCAATTTTGGAGAAATTCGAAAAAAAAAACATGACTAATTAAAATTAGTGGTATCCAGATGTTAAACGTTGAATGTCCAGAGATCCTACACGATTCTTCCAAGGGTTCTTCATGAAATTTGAACAGGGATTACTCTCAATTGCTTCATAGATTTTTCCACTAATTCTTCCACTGATTTTTTCCGAAGTTTCCTACAGGAATCCAGCCAAGTAAATCCTCAAAGGTCAATTCCAGAGTTGTTGACGTTATTCGTTCAGGAGATTTACTTGAAAACGCTACAAGATTTCTCCAAGAGTTCCTACATCGATTTTCCGTTTATTCTTTCAACCATTCTCGTATGGATTTCTATAAGAACCACCATTTCTCCCGGGGATTATTCTAGGAGAACTGTTAAGAATTACTAATCCAGCTCTTCCAAACATTTTTCGAATAATTGCTCAAGTAAAATATCCATGAATTCTTCAAAAGTAAATTAAAGGTTACACACCAGCAAACACTACATCAGCCCTTATTCTAGCACACGCTTGATTTTTGTGCTGTAGTATGAAGAATTGCTTCGTTAACAAGAAATATTACAGATTTATCTAATTTAGCGAAGTTATTGACGAAAGAGAGGATCAATGAAGAGAAATCGCTCATGTCAGTTAGGCCCCATTGAAGTAACAGTGTTTTCTTTTATAAATACCTATCTTCCGGATGTTCTCTTATATTTTCTAACAAAAATGACTAGCAATTTACTGGATAAATTCATAGTTGACTTCCTTGAAAAATTCTCGAAGTAATTCCTGGAGGTATCCTTTTTTTAGAAAAAATATGCTGATTGAAACCTTGAAGAAATTCAACTAAATGGAATTACAATTTTGGAGGAAACCCTTAAAAACCTCTGGACGGATTTCTTGAGCAATTTCTGGTTAAATCATTGAAGGTGTACTAAAAAAGCATTGATCCCTGACTGAGTTCCTGGATTTTGTGAAGAAATTTCTAAAAAAAAATCTTCGAGGCAATTCCTGGTGGAATATATGGAGTAATTTGTGTGATGAACCTTAAAAAAATCGGGTTGAATTCTTGTAGGTATCTTGTACACAATTCTTGGATGAACTTCTTAGGCAGTCAATTAAAGCAACACTGTATGAACTGCTGAAGAAATCTCGCAATTAATATTCGAAGGATACTTTGGGCAACTATCTGCATCAAATTTCGATCACAAACAATCTCATCAGTTATCACATTGAACAATTGTTAAACAGTTGGAACAAATGGGGCGAATCCAACACACGATCATCTATCTGTGCGTACTAGTTTAATGCGGTAACCTAAGTACTTCATCGAAGTGTCATTTTTTAATTTAGTTACTGTTCGGTTCAAGCTTGGTGCTGATGTAATATTAATTTGTGTAATAGTTTATAATTAAATATAGTGGTATCACCAGAGATTGTTCAAAGTTTCTGCGACCATGGGCACTTTGGAGGGTCATGAGCTTGAGCTTGAGCTTGATTGGCCGCCCGTGAATGCACTCCAGTATCGCCAGATCAGCTGCACTTACACAAGGAACCAACCGAATGACTGCTTGGGACTAACAGGCATCCTCAGTGTATAAGTGCTGGTGATCTTCTATTTTTAGGCAACAATGGCACCTGCCACGTCAGAATGCAGACCAATGAGGGGAAGGGGGAGGAATTGATGATGCATTGAACTGACTCCCACGTAGACCGTATATTCCACTGCATCCACGTCAGTTCATGCGGGAGTGTATGGATTGGGGGAAAGGCATGGCAGAGAGGTTTGCTTTTGTGGTTAGCAGACTGCCTATGTATCAGGCGTAAGAAAGGCGTGCGCGTGGAAGTAGGAAGCGTTAGGCCCCAAGCACAATGTGAACGGCAACGCGGTACAACGGCAAAACGGCATGCCCATCTTGATCTACACTTTAGTTATCAATCCCATGTTGACTAAATCCTTTTCAACATTGACTTGACAAGTCGAGTGTAGCTCAAGATGGGCTTGCCGTAATGCCGTTGTACCGCGCTGCCGCTCACATTGTGCGTGGGGCTTTAGGGAAACGGTTACTTGTCCGTCTCTGGTTCTAGCGTTTGCTATGAACGAATAGTTTGAGTGTGATATATTTAGAACGGAAGATAGAAGCAAGTGAGAGATATACAACTACAAAGTACGAGGAAAGGGACGGGCCTGGGATTGAACCCATGACCTTCTGCATATGAAGCAGAAGCGGTAGCCATCAGACCACCAACCCCGTCAACTTTGGAGGGTCATAACTATTTACTTGTAATACGAATTTAAACCATTGTTCATCGATCGAAAGGGTAGCTCACGAACCTAAAGCAAAAACTAATCCTATTCAATGAATCAGCAAGCCCTCTTTGGGGTTCAAAACTAGTGAATCAGATATTGCAGAAAATCAATCGGCTCCCTTCAAGCCATATGCAAATTACGTTACTGCACGTCATCAAAATGGTTACATTCCTGCAATTGTGTTAACGTAGAGTTGTACAGAAAAATCCTTGTATTGTTGCTAGTGTGTTCATTGATGCCAGTTTTGATTCAATCAAACACTTATTTTAAGCAGCACACGTGTGTATTGATTAGTTCCTGTGTGATTTTGTTCGTGTATACTTTATTTTATAGCGCAAATTATGATGAGCAACAAGAAACAGAATCGAATATCTATAACAATTTTATAAACTTGTTCGGAAAAGTTCATTAACTTACGCAACATGTATTGAATTCTCCTCTTTTTATCGCTTGGGATAATGCGTGAATTTATTGAAATCCAATATTAGTAACATCTTAAGTATCACAATAAATACATATTGTGAGGAAAACCAAAGGCACAACTTGTTGTTTCGTTTTGGAAGCGCAACCAAGAAATTACGGCGGTCAAAACTATTACTGATATTACATTTGTAGAGAGAAAGAGAAGAATTTAAAAAGTTGGTACGCTTAGTGTTTACAGTGAACTGAGATTATCAAAGGAAAAAAAATAATTTCAATCGATACGCCAGATTCTGGTCACATTTGTAGCAGTTTAATAAATTAATAAAGTAATTAATGCATAACAAAATCTACGATTATAAACTCATCAATCAATCAAGAAAAAATAAGCGGTGTAGTGTTTAAGATGACTCAATTTCAGTGTAATTTCAATGAAATGGAAACAGGAATAGCGAATGATAAAAAAGCGCCATTGAAGAAGAATGCCACTCTGTCAAACGAAGTAAGTCATTAAATTCGTAATGTCTAATATGTAACTCAAGCTATGGTGTCTTTTGTCGGTCCTAAAACATCCCGAAAGCCTAGCGCTAATATTTTCTCAGTAGTTGTTGAATTGTATGTGAAATACTCGACTTGCTCATCATTTACAAACTTCGACGAGCTCGACCAATCTCAGTTTTCATTCAAATAAACTTTTGATTCTCGATGCGTCTGGACCGTTGATTAAACCGTTACAACGATTTTGCCCGATCTCCCTGAATGGAACGGTTGGTACGGTTGTCCCCGTTTCTCCCCTCACAATATTTAAAAATATTCCGTCTATCATGTTATTCATTCGTGAATAATCTGATCGCCGGATTTTTTAAACTACCTTCAAACCCCAAGTCTGCACAGTGGGCTTGGCCATTTTAATATTTGTATCAACTCATTGATATGCTGCAAATATTAATGCTGACAAGAAAATACTGCAAGAAATTTCGGTATTTCCAGGATGCCGTTCTCCTGTACGCCGCCGAAGATCGTCCTTAGCACTCAGCGTTCGAAAACCCCAAGAGCTTGCAAGTCCTCCTCGAGCATAGTCCACGCCTCATGCCCATAGAGGACTACCGGTCTTATGAGCGTTTTGTACATCGTGCATTTGGTGCGGGGGTGAATCTTTCTTGACCGCAGTTTCTTCTGGAGCCCATAGTAGGCACGACTTCCGCTGATGATGCGCCTTCGTATTTCCCGACTAACATTGTTGTCAGCCGTCAACAAGGATCCGAGATAGACGAACTCGTCCACCACCTCGATGGTATCCCCGTCTATCGTAACACTGCTTCCTAGGCGGGCCCTGTCGCGCTCAGTTCCGCCAACCAGCATGTACTTTGTTTTCGACGCATTCACCATTAGCCCGACTCTTATTGCTTCGCGTTTCAGGCGGGTGAACAAATCTGCCACCGTTTCAAATTTTCTCCCAATAATATCCATGTCGTCCGCAAAGCAAACAAATTGTCCGGATCTCGTGAAAATCGTGCCTCGGCTGTTAAGTCCGGCTCTCCGCATAACACCTTCAAGTGCAATATTGAACAACAGGCACGAAAGTCCGTCGCCCTGTCGTAGTCCCCGTCGAGACTCGAACGAACTGGAGTGTTCGCCCGAGATCTTCACGCAGTTTTGCACACCGTCCATCGTTGCACTGATCAATCCTGTGAGCTTCCCGGGAAAGCTGTTCTCGTCCATGATTTTCCATAGCTCTACGCGGTCGATACTATCGTATGCCGCCTTGAAATCGATGAACAAATGGTGCGTAGGGAACTGGTACTCACGGCATTTCTGGAGGATTTGCCGCACGGAAAAGATCTGGTCCGTTGTCGAGCGGCCGTCGATGAAACCTGCTTGATAACTTCCCACGAACTCGTTTGCTATAGGTGATAGACGACGGAAGAGAATCTGGGATAGCAAGAATAGAATAGAATAGAATATAACAAAAACTGAGGAATCTCACAAACAGTTCGGCATAATCTCGCTATTTTTGATTTTAAAGTGAAGATGAATCGAAACCAAAGCTCAAATTTTAAAGAGCACAAATCTGGAGAGCCATACTGAAGCCGTTTGAGCTGAAAACTTAATCGATTGGTCACCACCAGCTAGTTGGTTCTCCAGATCCAGATTTTTTAAGATATATTTTTTGGAATTGATGCTTATAATACGTTCATAAAGAGTTTTATTCAAAACATATTTTTAGCATAAAAGTTAACTTAGGTGAAATATCATTCTCTCCCAAAATCAAGATTGCAACATGTGATCTGAACTCTGCACTGTTGTTTGTATTCGGCTAAATGACTCTTTCGACCAAACGGCATTCGGTCAAATGACCCGGAATCATCAAAAAGCTCTTTCTTTAGTTTCGACATATTCTACTGAACAGCGACAAAAAAGACTCTAATTCTCATTCCGTAATGTGCCGATGGCGCCTGGTTTTGACCTGAGACGAGACTCGCGAAGACGGTCTTCTTTTTCTGTGATTGCTGAGTTTTTTTCTTATTCCACTTTGTGCATACCAATTATGCGCATGCGCATACCAATTATGCGCATGCTGTTCAAATCCTCACATGAACCTCTCAGCAAAAAATGATTAAGTTTGCATCACATCGAATCATAAACAGCCATTTGAGTGAAATTTCATGCCAGCAAACGTAGCAGACATTAGAAATAATTAATCTTCTGCTTAGATTTATCAGCAACTTTGGAAAAAACTGCTCCGCTGACTGAGGTTTTTAATAACAGTTTACTTTGAACACAATACTTTTCACTTTTTCAGCCATAAAAACGGTGGGCTGCATTTGACGTTTCGTGAGAGGGGAATCTGGGCTGCATATGACGTTGATATTTTTCCTCTTCGCGAGTCTCTCTCAGGTTTTGACTAGAATTACTGATTTCGGATTTGTTATGAGCTTAGGACATTGTGCTCTCAGAACCATATTGAAACAATGCAACATTTTGGTCTTTGAGGATACTGCCAAGCCCGGATTAAAAAAAAAAAATAAGACTAAGAGAAAACTTTGGATTGGTCTAGAGTTATTCCTGAGCTTGACATTTTAGTCGATTCCTTTTAAATTCTTGAAAATGATTCAATTGCACAATTATAACATATACCTTCCGGACCACTAAATCTTTTTTTTTTCGCAAATTTGTTCAAGGTGTATAGGAATGATGTCGTCAAGTAGCTTTCAGTTTTCGGAATATATCACCTTCTTAATATAGTACACCGTGGATGCGTGGAAGTGATAAAGACCAAGACTCAACAGATATTGGAGGACAGGCCTGGTAAGATGCTGCATTGAATTTTATGACAAATTGTACAAATGGCACATGAAAAGCCAAATTGTTGGCACGTACCGGAATTTTTGGGAGTAATGTTCTACAGTAGAAGTCATTAGATTTTGTCCTTCTTTTGGTCATAAGATATTCTTTCGAGAAAAGGATTATACGGCTTAAGACTTGCATGCAAGTTGGCTGAAATAGTGAATTTTTGCTTTTTCAACAGTCAATACATCTTAAAAACTAGACATGCTATCATATCTGGGTGCAGGTCATTAGGCCGAATGCCATTAGGCATTAAAACTGCCGGCCATTTTCGGCGTAATGACCCTTTTGGTCTTACGACTCTTTCGGTCTAACGACTCTTTTGGCCTAACGGCATTCGGCTATCGGCCTAACGACATTCGGCGTAATGGCATTCGGCCTAACGGGATAGAACCATGATATTTTTGAAATCGGCAATGGATTCAACGATCCGTAACTAATTGAATAGCTATATTTTGCTGCTTGAGACAAAAACAGGCTCCGCAATGTAATCAAAATCAGTAGTTTGATGGCCACTTGGTTGGATGAACAATTCAAAACTCGGGGTTCAAGATTGACCCAACTTATGGACTAACAGCGTCCATATTTCACATTTTATTCATCCCCGTTATGCTCGTTTGAAAGCTCATATCGAGTAAGTAACGAAACTGTTTTCGGATAGTCAAATGATGGAAAATCGTTAGTTATAATTGAAACCGTTTTTGTCAACTCTTCCATTCTAGACAATTTTTGTCTCACTAAAACTGCCATAACATAAAAATTTCCTAGACAACCTCTTCTCAATAGGGGCGATCGGGGCTATCCTTAGGTGGCCTAAGGAAAAAAGTCATGGAATGCATAGAAAAACAACAAAAAATATCGTTTAAATGCAAGCGACTTGTACTACAAAATGTTATCTTCCATATTACGTCGATAAACAATGTTAATATCAACTTGAACATTATTTTATGAACGTTTTGGAAAACCATGTTATTCTGCGTGTTCACCAACCATATGGGGCAGTATGACCCACCTCAATCGATCGAATGATTTTTATTTAAACAGTGTAGAGAAAAGTTAATGGTGAATAGTACATTATTGGAAAGGAAATTGTATTAGCTTTGCTTGAAATTGTTGATTCTAGCGGCATATTTTTGATAGATACATAACAAATAGGCAAAATAAAGTGCCCACCTTACCAGTTTTCGAATTTCTCTCATTGATTTGGTTCAAATTAAAGTTAACACACTTACCGTTTTGATTCATATTACGGACACTTAAGGCCTCAGTGAAGTATAACTTACAAAAAAGCATGTAAAATAAATCACTCCGTATGATTCCTCCACGTTATCGAACCTTCTACCGCTTTCGAATGGCGAGTCTTCACTCGATTCCGAAACATTAATAATTTTAAATAAAAGGAAATGTGTGGGCTTTACATGATTCTTATTCCGGACGCTGCCTTATTTTTGCGTCATAGATGTCCGGAATTTGAAGCTGTCCGTAATATGAATCAAAACGGTAAATCTTTTTTATGATATTTTATTTTTGATATTCTTTTAAAGTTGCACTTTAAAAGAATGTCAAAACGTTGTTCTAGAGAAATATGAATTTATCTTCAAGGCCCGTCTGAATCAGCGAAACCTTCAGATTTTCCCGCAAGATTGATGTAGGAATCTGCCGTCATTATTCCGTCGGTTTTCACGAGGCTTCCTACTCCACTCCATGAAAAACACCCCCAGACCATCACATATCATCACATCACACCTCCATGCTTCACCGTTCCTTGATGTAGGGCTCCTGAAGCTCGAGCTGTTTAACCGAAAGCGGCGGGCTCGTGTGTGGTGCAGAGCGCCACATCCAAGGAACGGTGAAGCATGGAGGAGGAAATGTGATGGTCTGGGGGTGTTTTTCATGGAGTGGAGTAGGAAGCCTCGTGAAAGTCGACGGAATAATGGCGGCAGATTCCTACATCAACATCTTGTGGGAAAATCTGGAGGTTTCGCTGATCCAAAAGGGGCTTGAAGAGAAATTCATATTTCTCTAGAACAACGACCCGAAGCATACTGCCAAGAAGACCAAGTCTTTCTTCCGGTCTTGTCGGATTAAACCGCTGGAATGGCCTCCACAAAGCCCAGACCTCAACCCCATCGAGAATTTGTGGGCGATTCTCGATGCCAGGGTTGAAAAAACTGGTGTTACCAACAAAAATAATTATTTTGAAGCCTTGGAGCGTGCTTGGGAAGAACTAGAACAACAACACCTACAAAACCTGGTGAAAAGCATGCCGAAGCGCCTCCAGCAAGTCCTTAAGGCCAAAGGAGGGCACATTAACTATTAAATTGCTTTTTATTTTTTTTAAATCATCTTTTCTGGGGCCAAGACGGAAGTGGGCACTTTATTTTGTCACTATTTTTTTTCAATACAAATTGATTTTCTTTTTCTTTGAGTAAAATTCTTTTTTTTTATCAAAATTTCGTAAGTGCAACTTTAAAAGAATATCAAAAATAAAATATCAAAAAAGATTTAAGTGTGTTAACTTTAATTTGAACCAAATCAATGAGAGAAATTCGAAAACTGGTGAGGTGGGCACTTTATTTTGCCTATCAGTGTAGTACTAAATTGCGATACTTGGTTCAACGTATTTTCTAGCAAAGCGTTCCACTTGTAATGGTGCATACAGATGACTATGCAGTAAAAAAATAATCTGGTATATTTGAGCAATGCATTTTTATGTTCAAAACACCGTTTGTTTTGCTTAAATCTAGGTGGCTCATTTTGCCCCGCCCCTTCATCTTTAAAATAATATATTGTTTTCCAATAATTTTGTTTACGAAAAAATCCAAATTCGCGCACGAATTGTTCAGTATGATCAGAAGTTTCAATGGATTGTTAAATTTACCAGAATAATAAATATTATCTTGTATACTTAAATGGAAACTGCCAACATTATAAGCTTTTCATGACAAAGGACAAATTTGTACATTTTTTGTAAATATCTTGAGTGTTTAAACGAATATTCTGACGGTTTTATTGTGGTGGCTATTAGAAGCATCCTTTAGCAGATCATAATGACACTAGACTTTAAAACACTGTTTTTGAGGTCAAAGCCGGGTGGCTCATATTGCCCCGTATGTTCATATTGCCCCCATTGCCCCTAACATGTTTTTGGTAAGAGAAAATATAGGTGCTTCATTGGCAAAAAAAAAAAACAAAACGAAAATGGCGGTCACTTTGAATTTGATCGAAAAATCTGAATTTTCATGATGTTCGACAACCGATTTTGAAAAATTTTGCATCATCAGAAACCCAAGCACCACCGCAATAAGAATTATTTCACAAAATCGCACATAAATTTTGTGTAAAAAATCATACATATCTGATTTTTACTTATTTTATGTATAACTAGCTCGGCAGTTTTAGTGAGCCAAGAATTGTATCTTTATTGTATTTGAAGACGTACATATATTAGGCACAATTCTAATCACTGTGAATAAACATCGGGCAGCTATTCCGGATCGTACCTGGAATAAAATTCACACACTACTTTCAACTGCCATGTGTTGTACAAATTAGAGGCCCAGATTTCTTTTATTAGCAGGTGAACTCACCTTTAAAGAAATCTGAAATTATGTTGTCAACACAATGTTAATACAATATTAAATTTGTTTTACCAAACTAGGATGATAGTGTTGTCTAACACAGAACACCTAGATATAAGAAATAAATGTAATGTTTGGAATGATACTAATAATGCATAGCATAGCATAGCATAGACTGACTGTGCATGTCAATGGTTGCTACTCCGTGATGTTTGGAATGATACTAATAATGAAATAAAAAAAGAGGCCCAGATACCAGTAGCTTTTTAGCAAGATCAAGCTAATGTCGTGAGTTCGAATCCCACCAGTCGAGGATTTTTCCGGTTTGGAAATTTTCTTGACTTTCCCGAGCATAGTGTATCTTTGTATTTGCCATATGATATACACATGCAAAAATTGTCAATTTGCAAAAATAAAAACTCAGGTGATAACTGTGGAAGTGCTGATAAGAACACTATGCTGAAAAGCAGACTCTGTTCCAATTGGGACGTCACGGCAAAAAGAAGAAGAAGAAGGTGTGTTGTGCAAATTACCATTGTCTTAAAGAAGCCTTTGTTTCTACTGTACACTGTACTTTTTTCCCGCTTGACTCGAAAAAAAAACTTTTGATTCCGTCTGACTTAACATCGACCCTATGGGCGCCTAAATAGTCGTATAACAGGTATTTTGATCCAGTTGGGAGTGATATGGCGACAGAGCGGTGTATAGTGGTAGCCCTTTGGAGAATGACGCATAAACTTGCTTATGATTCAGCGCTGCCGTTAAGGGCACTGGGAAGAGCATACACTACCCACCATAAGTATGGAATCGCGTATTGCAACACTCATACTGAATATTGCAGCACCTAGAAAAGTTTAGCATCACCTAAAATGAATATTATCTCGTGATTCTGAAGTGCTAGGTCAATGTATGTTTAAGGTCATCTTAAAAACTACGTCTTTGAGCCCTTGCGATTTTTTATTTTTGTTGAAAAAAAAATTATCACTGGATTTTGGGTGATGCTAAACTTAAAAGTGCTGCAATACTCAGTATTGCAACGATTCCACACTTATGGTGGGTAGTGTATATGTGCAATGCAGGAACTAGGGATGACCCATTTCGTAGGATGCATTAAAGCTCTATAAATTCGTACTGAGCAATTCCACCGAACATGACGATTTTTTTTTTAATTTAATTTTTGTAATTTTTTGAATCGCCTGAAAATTTGCATACAGATTCTTTATGACCAAAAATGCCATTTTGCACCTTCAGACCGCCATTTTGAACCTCGCCTTATTTTTGAGAAGGGCGTATCGGAAAATGTATAGCAAATCTTTAAAAAACTGTAGCTCGAAAACGGTTTGTCCGATTGATTTGAGATCTTCTACAAAGTTGAAGGTATTGCTTAGTAGTAGGTATATGGAGAAAAATATGCACGGTAAAAAAAAGTTACAGATTATTTTTTATTTCAAAAACAAAATTTTAAAATCGATTTTCTCCAGAAACGCAGTTTTGATTTTTTTTATTTTTGGATATGTTTTAGGGGACAACTTATGTGATTTATTGCACAATGTTTCAAAATGGAAGAATTATGGACAAAAAAGTTATGATTTTTTTTTTTAAATTACAGATTTTGAAAAAAAATCGAAATAGAGGAAAACAATAATTTTTGATGTGATTACTTGAAAGCACAGAAAAATTGCAATCGAAAAGTACTTAAGTAAATTTTTTCTAGGTTGCATCAATTTCGAGATATACTCATATTTATATAAAATTTTCAAATAAAAAAAGAAAAATAGTCCCTTTTCAAGCATATTTCGTGTTTCTCCTTTCCAGAAAAAAAATATTTTGATTGAGCGAATCGTAGCTAAATCGTTTATTGTTTGATCAAACAATAAACAATTCAGCTACGATTCACTCAATCAAAATACAATATTTCTGGAATGGAGAAACACGAAATATGTTTGAAAAGGGCCTATTTTACTTTTTTTATTTGAAAATTTTATCTAAATATGAGTATATCTCGAAATTGATGCAACCTAGAAAAAATTTACTTAAGTACTTTTCGATTGCAATTTTTCTGTACTTTCAAATAATCACATAAAAAATTATTGTTTTCCTCTATTTCGATTCTTTTTTCAAAATCTGTAATTTAAAAAAAAATCATAACTTTTTTGTCCATAATTCTTCCATTTTGAAACATTGTGCAATAACATATTATAATAACATATCCAAAAATAAAAAAAAAAATCGAAACTGCGTTTCTGGAGAAAATCGATTTAAAATTTTGTTTTTGAAATAAAAAATAATCTGTAATTTTTTTTTACCGTGCATATTTTTCTCCATATACCTACACTGAGGCAAAAAAAAACTTTATAATTTCTCAAGGAATAATTATGATTTGGCGCCACAACGATTATTGTTGAAATTTTCAAGTTTTTCTTATGACTTTGGTCAAGAATTCAATTACTAAATTTCATAAGTCGGCCAATGAAATTCAGCAACAAACCCAATGATTTTTGCTTACCTAAAATTATCATTTTTGATAAATGTTTGCCTTTTGTTTCAGGCGTGTCCAAAAATTGACATGTTTGAAAACATGTGATCGCCTATCGATTAACTTGTACCCAACATTGAAAGCGGTGCAGTTCTTGTAGCGATTGCTATGAAAATTATTTCAAGTAATGGTTCTTAAATATTTCAATGCTCTCACTTATGAAACTTATGATCCCAGTTTCGAAATAATTAGGCGTTCAATGAAACCATAATTTGGCTGGTTCATAAGTCATGAGTTATGGAAAACCGAAGTATTTTTGCCTCAGTGTACAACTAAGCAATACCTACAACTTTGTAGAAGATCTCAAATCGATCGGACAAACCGTTTTCGAGATACAGTTTTTTAAAGATTTGCCATGCATTTTCCGATACGCCCTTCTCAAAAATAAGGCGAGGTTCAAAATGGTGGTCTGAAGGTGCATAATGGCATTTTTGGTCATAAAGAATCTGTATGCAAATTTTCAGGCGATTCAAAAAATACAAAAATAATCGGGTTTGCGAAACGGCGTGGATATATGAAACGAAATATATTATCAGTAAAGCAGCTGTTCAACACGACATTGGAAGCTGCTTAAAATCTCCGCATATCGTTCCGGTTTATGTATCGCTTTCTTTTGAGCCGAGTACAGGTCACTTCTGACGTCCCTATTTTCGTTTGTCACTTTGTAGATCTCTTCAACAAACTATTTGATCTACGTCGTAGACCAATGTCAACCAACTGAAACATTAAAAAGTCGTCACTACCAGATAATAATTGAGACGCGTCAATTATTCGACTCCTAACACCTGATATAACCATTCTAAGAACTACGCTGGAAACAGTTTCCAAGACATGGATCTACACAAAAAGCAACATGACGAAATCAACCTCATTAGCCAATACTTTAATGTTATAAATCTCGATACTTTAATTGCTTTAAATCCCTATGGATTTCATGCACATCTCTAGTTGCTGCTGCAATCCCATGCGACCGATTATGTTCATAAGTCTCATGTCGCTTTCAACGCTTTTTTTTTCTTCTCCGAACGAATAGTCAATTTGTTGTTATTACTCTTCCACTTTGTGTGTCCGCTCCATATCCGTCTAAGCCGCCGCGTATCGTCGGTTCGGTACTGACTTAAATACGTGATATCGAATATCCCGGCGAGCCGACGAGCAACTGTTGTCGTCCGAGTCGTGCTCTCATCCACATGATGACTCAAAATTTGAACATACGACGTTCGGTGGTTGGGCTTGGGAGTAACTTGAGCAGCTAGACTCTCCGTCAAGCAGCAGCGTTCTTAGTATCGTTTCAAGCTCGGTCGCGTACGCATGCGCTTAACTCCTCGGTTCGGGGCTCGCAGTTAGTTTAGTGGGAAAGGTGCAAGAGCAAGTGCGTATATTACTAGGATTGTTGCATGTTGTTGAAACTGCGTTAGACTGTTGGGATCTATGTGGCAATAGGTTACTCGGCGCTGACCCCGTGTCTGTTGCGCGAACGAACGTTGTTTAACACGTGTGAAATTACACGCGTACCATAGTGGATCATACGGTTTTCAGTTGTTTATGCGATCGATGCCATCCGTGTTGGGTGGTTGGATGATTATGGTTTGTCGGCGCTAATCGATACAATTAATTAGTTCATCAGGATCGGATCAGATTTGTGGCCGTCAGTTCGTGAGTAGAACATGTGTATCCGGCGTTTAAGGTGATTGAATGCACGTGCGCAATTTGCTTGTATAGCTTGAAGTCGGAATGCATTCTACGTAGGCTTATTTGGAAACCAATTGTGAAGCAAGTATGTGTCTGGAAATATGTAGATAAGAGTGATATCATACATAAGTCTGTCAAGTACTGTTAGTTGCTGATATCGAAAGAAGGAGTTACCCGGATATAGAAGTTTGTTCGGTTTTGCAAAGAAATTTCTTTGTGCAAATTATGCCATATCTGCAGGGCTGGTATCAGGTCTCTTTTTTGCGACATGGTCACTTTGTTGACCCGAAAGCTGGTTATCGTATGATCAATAAACACATTTACAATTACTATGTTAATGCAAGTTTTTTTTTTAAAGTCTCTATTTTAGATGGAAGGTGTCTACAGTTTCAGTTTTTCACCAAACAGGTTTTCAAGAGTCTCTTTTTTTTTGTTTCCCTTGTAATTAATGTTGGCGCAAAATACTAGAGTTTTCAGAGAAACCTCCAGAAACTTGCAAGCGATTCTTTTTACGAATTGTTCAGGAACTACTTCTCAGACTCCTCTAGGGAAAGCATTAGACATTTTTCTAGTGATTTTTCCAGAATTTTTTTCTACAATGCTTTCGGGAACTCCAGCCGGCATCTCTCCTGAAATACTTCTAAAGATTCACCACCAATTTTCCTCTTGACAAATCGCCCAGGATTATCTCTTTCGATTTTTCAAGGAATTCTTGGAGGGATTTTTCCAGAATTTGCTCCCGGATATCCAATCTTAAGTTATTTCTACACAGGTTACTCTGTTTTTTTTTTCCAAAGACTATACCAAAATTTCCTCCATAGATTTTGCCACTGATTTTTTCAGTAATTACACTATCAGATCTTCCAAAGATTTAGAAGTTACACAAAATTAAGTACGATTCGCATAAAATCTTCTGAACCAACACATCATGTGTGCAATTTCAACACATACCGTAGAATGGGGTGAAGCTGATCACTTGTAAGCGATTCTGTTCTATAAAATCTGTTGGGATGCATGCACCTTGTTATTGACTTTCAATATTTACTAGGGTTCGACCTAATTTTCGAAAGTTCTTAAAACCAAAATTCGTGTGCTATTTTGAATTTCTTCTTGGCATTAACGTCCTCACTGGGAAAGAGCCTGCTTCTCAGCTTAATGTTCTTATGAGCACTTACACAGTTATTAATTTAGAGCTTTCTTTGCCAAAGTTGCCATTTTAGCATTCGTATATCGTGTAGCAGGTACGATGATACTCTATGCCCAGGAAAGTCAAGGAAATTTCCATTACGGAAAGATCCTGGGCCGACCGAGAATCGAACCCAGACACCTTCAGCATAGCTTTGCTTTGTAGTGGCGGACTCAAACCACTCCGCTAAGAAAGGCCGAGTTTGAATTTATATTACATAAAATGAGGAACCTCAAAGCTTGAGCCAAAAATATTAAGATTTAGAGGTAGCGCCAACGACTTGAAGGTGTATTTTCCAGTTATAAAATATGACCTTCAGTGAACTCATTATAACTTATTTTGAAGCTTTTAGCATCATTATCTTCAAAACTAAGTTTATGAAAAGTTTGGAGAACGTTCTTCTTCTTTCTGGCGTTACGTCCCAACTGGGACAAAGCCTGCTTCTCAGTTTAGTGTTCTTATGAGCGCTTCCACAGTTATTAACTGAGAGCTTTCTTTGCCGATTGACCATTTTTGCATGTGTATATCGTGTGGCAAGTACGAAGATACTCTATGCCCTGGGAATCGAGAAAATTTCCTTTACGTTAAATTTGTCTAAAATCAAAACAAGTCTAAGTTAAAAGTAGTTTTCTTCAATTTTTCTTCATTTACCTAAAAAAATATATTTTGTTTGACCATAACTTCATGAATGATTGAGTATTCATTTTAAATCCTTCTATATACTTTCAAAGGTATTTTAGTTATTTATAAACTTTATATACAAAACATTTAATTAAAACATGTTTTGGCTTAGTCATTTAACAAAAACTGTCAAAAAACATGTTTTTTTTAATGAAAAATCAATACAGTGGGATTCCGTTTTTGGCAACAAAGTCGAAATTTTCAGTTGCCAAAAATGGAACCGTGCTAAAATCGGAACCCATATTTTTAATTTTATTTTTCAACTTTTGGTTTTGAAAACATCATTAAAATGTTATTACATGATCCTTATGGAATCATATGGCATCGTGACCTCGGAACGGTTCACTTCGAAGCAGTTTTCCTATGAATCTATAGCCCCGTAATGTTGATTGTAGCAAACGTTTAACATACTATTAACGCCTAAAAACCATCAATCGTTTTTTGGAAGCTTTATGTACACTTTTTGTATGAGTGGGCCTCGTAAAATCAATAATCGCATAAGTGATCTTTTTTTAAAACCTCGACAATTTCTTAAAACTGTGTAAAAATACTGCGTTCTTTCAAAGACGTATTTATAATACAAAAGCGCTGAGTACTGCAAAACGGCATATCTTTTTTTTTTATTTGATGGACATTAAAAATCAGTTTAACTTTTAGACTTCAGCGGAAAATTGGACAACATTTACCATGCCCACACAGTTACGGATCACCCACAGTGACGGATCACTTTGACGTTCAACATCGGATAACTCGTTCAAAACATTAACGTTGACGTAAAACATATTTTTTGCATATTATACTATTTGTCTTTTACCATTTGTAATGTTAAGCACAACATTCAACCGCTAAATAACTGTGTATTTGACAAATGTTTAGTTGGTAGCACACAGCTATCATTATATGGTCGTTTTCTGTAAGAAGTGCCGTCAGCATTTATAAGCTCCCACAGGTGTTAAAATTCAAATGTTATATCATGTTTTATGCTCGTTCGCTTCGATTTAGTATGAATTCATCTTTGGAAAACATTTTACTTGATTTTTTATTCAAAATACCGAATATTAGCACTCCTAACTAGTGATCCATAATATGGACCAGGAAATGATTGTTTACTACGGTTATGGATCACTTTAAAAATATGTAGATTTCTGCTATTTTATGCATTGGATTCGACATTTTCAGACAGTAGCACTAAGGCTAAAACTAATAAAACATCAAGGTTTGTAAATTTCATGTTTTAGCAGACAAAAATGGGTGGAAAACTTGGTGTGGAGTGAAAACAGTTCATGTCTCAGTTACTAACAATGCAGTATCACAATAAAAAGGGCATTTTACCCTTGTTTCCAGCTCAAATACTGCTATTTTTTGCAGTAATATATGACACATTGTTAACTTTCGCCATACCATGCAATACAGATGCATTGAGTTGAAAATCTCTTGATTTTGCGCACTGATCCGTAATATGTCACAATTTGATCCATAATATGAAAATTGATCCATAATATGGTTTTCAGGAACCGACACAATTTTTAATTTTTATGCAATTCTATGTATATATTACACTCAAAACAGTTTACTAACCGAAGTTCCAATTTGAAACGATTCGATTCGTGCTTTTAAATTACAATTTTACGTTTCCCATGTCCTTTTATTGAATTTTATAGGTTGGACTCCACACTATTTGATCCATAACTGTGGGGTCATGGTAGTATGTTTAAAATTGCTCCTTTAATCTGTGTTTCTGATAAAGTAAAGCATTTCATAATGCAGTCAAAAAGGCAAACATAAACATGCGGTGATCCATATATGCGTTTGAAATTTGAAATGAATTGTTATTTAGCTTTATATGTTTTAGTCATAAGGTAAATTCGGTAAATTAGATCAACAGAAGTTTACAGGATCCCGCTATGAAACCTCAAGAGCTTGATAGGAATCTTCAGAAAAACGCTAGGGCTCCGAAGCATCTTGCTAGGAATCCGTAGGATCTCGCCTAAAATTCTCAGAACCCCGGATTCCGCTGCGATATTACTGAAAATTCTCAAGCCTCCTATGAAAATTTTCAAAAGTATTTCTGTGTGAGTCATAGAATTTTCCTTCCTCTTATGTCGATGCTTGTGCTCAAACAAGCTGTTCCAAATATGAAAAAAGTGTTTTTTTAGTGTATCTGGCAGACTCACATGAGCGGGTCACTCAGTAAAAGTGCCTCAGAACTAGTGGAGATTATCGGCCTCATGAAATGTTGCGAATGCATGACCAATGACAACCCAGAAGAAAATAAGCGCGTCGTAAGGGTCGTTGGTGAGATTTGGGGGACTATCGACAAAAATGGAGCTCTGGAATGTAATCGGTGTGAAGTTGACCAGTAATTCAAATTACTAAAGCACAGACACGAAAATATTTACAAAAAAATACACATTTTAATGGTATTCAACATTTGCCAAAAACGGATCCATTTTGTTGCCAAAATCGGGGGGTGCCAAAAATGGAGCATGCCAAAAACGGAGAGTGTCAAAAACGGAATCCCACTGTATTTTTTACATGTTTGCCTGTTAAAAGTTAATAGTAAAGCAGAAATAGGCTTTTCTCGTTTGTTAAACCTTTTGAAAGGTCTTAGCAATCATTTTATGAATTTTAGAGCAAACATATTTTTGCATTAATTCAAAAATATATGCACTATTCAATTGGTAGTTGTGAAAAGATGCTTTTTGAATTTAATTCAAAAAAAAATATTATTTTTATTTTCTGTATTAAAAAAATCATGGGTTGTTTTTGTTGAATAAGTCAACATTTTTCTATTAATTAAATGTTGTGTGCATAATTTGAGAAGAACTAAATTAGCTTCAGGAGCATGTGAAAAGATTTGAAATCGGTTGAGTATTCATGAAGTTATGATCAAACAATGATGACTTTTTTAGTAGAATTAGGAAAAATTTGGAGCAAACTACTATTGATGGACATCAATCAACTCTGCGGTCATAAGTCGTCACGCTAAACAATGTTAAACATTTTATGTAACACGAAGACTGTCAACTTTTTAATAATGTTGTATTCAATCCTAAGCATGAATCAATCTTTCAGAACTTTTAGAAAATATGTTTATAACTAACATATGGTCTGAGACTTTCTGATTCAGTCAGTTTATTGCATGTAACTACATAAGCTTTGTGTGAAGTTTTTTGCACGTGCACTTTGAAAACAGTTTTCTGCAATACAGGCAAGTAGACAAAGGTTAGCAACACTCGTGAAAAATATTGTGTTCAAATTGAACGATCAAAATGTTCGAGTTCGCACACTCCAGATCTAGACTTAATTTGATATTTTCCAAACGTTTAATCAATTCTTTTTCGAAGAAAATTAAATGTTTCAAAATTGTTTTAAAAATACAAGGTTATTGAAGGTCCTATTCTTACCCTAAAAATTTATCAAGTTGCTTGCGCCACCTCTCAATATCAATATTTTTGGCCCAAAGGTTTTTCTTTTTATATGATTTAAATTCCGAAGAGCAAACGAATTTTCGGTTTTGATAACTTTCTAAAATTAAGCCGCACAGATGTAAAGTTTATCGTATTATGTAAACGAACTTTCACACAAAGTTGTAGTAATCATTGAAATAATTTTCTAAAAGAAAAACAGTCAGGTCTCCTATTAGTCGCTGCCACCCACTTCACGACAAATCAGCTGTCAACCAATTAATTCAGGGATAATTCATTAGGTAATGTATAAGCTATGTGTTAGCCACAAATGAAAAACCAGGTTCATCCCATAAGAAACAGCTGAGCAAAGCGCTGGAAGGACAGTGGAGGGCAGCGTTTTATAGGAGACCTGGCTGTATTCAATTCCTGGGTGAAGTAGGTCAAAGTAGGCCTACCACTGTAAATAGCCCCAATAATAAAGAGATATGCTATTACCTAATAACCAAATAGCACTTACATTCGCTCTGCGTGCTAATATAGTGCTATTCTACAGCTTATACGCTTTATATTAGCAGTATAATAGCCCTATAAGGCGAATAAGCGTGCTACTGATTACTTGGATTTACTCTTTCAAGTCAATTAATTTTAATCAAGACTCTATTTTTACAACAGATTGTTTTACGACAAATTTAACCATTGAATTGTGAATCACTGAAAATTCTGCGCCTAAAGGAAGGTAATTTTCCCAAAACCAGTTAGCCAGTTCATGAGAAATATGGGTTTTCATAGAATAAATAAATTTGACAAGGTATTTATCATTATGTTCCTCCAGAAATTTCTCTAGGAATTTCTAAAGTTTAGTCAATTAGTCCAGTATTTCCTCCGAACATTCCCACCCACATTTCTTCAGCGATTCCGCCTGCTGTTTTTCGAGAAATGTTTTCAGAAAATGTTTGAGCGATTTGATGAATTATTTTTTCAATAATTATCTGAGCAATTTATCCTGAAAATCTTACAAGACTTCCTTAGATAAGTCCAGGAGCTTATACAGAAGATTGATTTAATTTCTTCTATCTTTCTTCTAATCCTACTGGATTACAATAATGTCTAATAAATATCATTGACGATTTCTTGGAGACATCCCAAGAGGAATTCGTTGGAAAAATTCTTGAAGCATTTCTGGAGAATTCCTACACGGGAAAAAAATCTGTGGTAAAATATACTATTTTAGCTGACTACGCCCATTCTTGAAACTACCATGGTATTTCAGACCAATTTACTATGTTTACGGTACATCCCACCACATTACTGGTACATTTGACAGAAATAATTTACAACAATCTGATTTCGACTACAGACATGGTAAAATCAAGCATATTTCTGGTCTGCTGAAAATTGCCAGTGCGAGCGCTTAAGTTAACCCCCTTAAATAGTAGTTTTTACCGCACATTTTTTTGCGTGTAATGTATCCTTCGAAAGAATCAGAAGAGGCATCAGAGTCGACTCTCCATAACTCGATATTCAAGGAACCATCGACTTATAGAATTATCGAGTCATGGAATATACCGACACAAAAAAAAACACGAAATCGAAGGAAAAAAATCTGTATTTCCAATACATATATGATCTCTTCTGTTAGGAAGCAATATTATTTTTTTGATAGTATTTTACGATTATTTATTGATATTTTCAAATGCTAGAAAAATCACGATATTTGTACCGTTAAGTCACCAGTCACCGTGCGGCCTCCCTTCACCGTGCACATATACAAATTCCTACAGAATACTCATACAATTTTCACAAATCATTCTTTTGTCAGCAAAATAAGATAAAACTGATGAAATGAAGTAGTTTTTGTCACAAAGCATTTTGAAAACCCTAGTTTATGTAGTCAAAATCATGTAAATTCTGTTTGATAATGGGATTTCTCAACACTCTTAGTAGAAACGCCAAAAATTCACATTTTTCATTTTAACGATAGAGTACGAATTTTTTCAAAATTTCAACAAGTATTCACTGTGGATACTATCAATTAGATGTATTTCATCGTATGAGCAATGAGGTTTCATGCAAATTAGAATTTTCTATTGTGTTTCAGTCGAAACCCAAATGCACGGTGAATGGATCCTTTTCAATATATATGGTTCCTATTACCGTGCATTAGTGTAAAAGGCATGAAATTTTTCGGTAATATTAGATTTATTGTTATGTCGTCATTAAACTACTTCATATTTAGTTTTTGAGTTAATTAAGGAATGGTTTAGACAAAACAGTCAAGCCTCCTATAACGAATTTAATGAAAAAATAATTATTGATCCAATTTTCAAACTTTTTATGGTTTTTATCGTAAATACAGATTTAAATACTCTTAAAAATAAATACGGGCACTACTAGCAACATAACTGCTCCATCAACAACGTTTCTTCAAGATACAAAATTAAATCATGGCGAAAACTATATGCACGGTGAATGGTGCACTAGTGTGCACGGTAAATGGTAACATAGAACGGTACGAGGCGACCTTAACATGACTTTTTCAAACATAATTTTTGAGTAATTTTTTGTGCTGCATCATTAGTTCTAGATTTTTCCCTGAATTATCATATAATTGGACGCTGCGTAGTGGTATTCTAGTATGCATAAAATTATTTGGAAAAGTTTTGTAATTTTTTGAAGTTCAAATTTTTCTTAAATGCACGGTGAATGGTAGCTTGACGGTACTGACAATATTTTTTTTATTTTCATGTTTTTCAATTTTTGTTACAACTTTTTATTCACCTCCAAACTAAAATCAGATCAAGTTTTCCAAAGTAATAATAATTTGAAAGTAGGTATCGAGTATGGAGCGAAATATTCCTCTCACGTGACATCGACTAGTGGAGATATCAAGTTATAGAAATATCGACTTAATCATAAATCATAAAAACTCTGGGCGATGTTTTATACAAAAGTTTTGATTATTGTTTCACTTTGTTTATTCAATTGAGAAATGTTTCAAAATGTCACTCGGCATTCGAGACCAGATGCGCGGTATTTGGCATAATGGTATGTCTAATAACAGCAACTGTACCAATGGTTGAAATTTTCTAAAAAGTACAAATCATATTTTCAGCAAGTTATATGAAACAGTCAACTCTCTTAACTCGATATTGAAAGGACCATCGTATTAAGGAGGTATCGAGTTACAGAACACAAAATCAGTGCAAATGCGATCCAAGGGACCATCGAGGTAGCCATGAAAACCAACATTTACTGGTTCTATAACTCGATATCGATAATATCAATATCGAGTAAGGAAGAGTTGACTGTAATACTTAAAAAACTTAAAAAATAATCACTTATTATGTTTTTTCCTGAACAATGGAAACTCGAGTTGTTTTGACCTCACGGTAATAGGGCACGTCAAGTTACTTTCGTGATGTCACGAGTAATGCTTGTAGCAATTTACACTCTGTCGCTACCAGCCCTGTATTTGGCAATCGGTCAGATATGGAATGCAATGTCTTATCTTATCGTTTCGAGCTGAGCACGTAGGTTCACAAAGGCGCACTCTGTGTGCACTGAAGTCTGAAGCCACTGCTTGATCCATTTATTTATAAACAAATCAACCATTAATAGCCATCAATGCTTTCCACATTTAAAAAAAGCACTATTAGATAATATTTCCTCATAATTTCAATTCGATCACTTCGCTGATTGCTGACTCACTCCTCAGGTAGCATCTTCGATTAATCCATTAGTTTTGAACGACCTTGGCACGATGCATCATCCGCTTCCCCACTCTATAAGAGCATACCGCCAATGACTCACTCACTACATATCTTGTTTGGCTGGCTGGATGAATTGGATATACCTAGTTGTGATGATGCAGGCCCCAAAACGGTTCTCTGTCACGAGACGGCCGACAGTAGGAGTAGCAGCGCCGCGGCGGGGTCAATTGCCTGTCAGCAGCAGCGAAGACCACGCGTCAACCACGTAGTCTACCGATAAGTAGCTTGAGCTCTCGCCGACCCGGGCAAGCTCTCGCAGTTTTGTGAAGAATTTCAAGGACCATTGCGCGTGCGATCTTCGTACCCACGGCGGCAGCGGCAACCTCAGATCAATGCGTTGAACTTTGGTGGCGCGCAGCCGTAAACGCACATTCTTTTTTTTTGTGGGGTACTACCCTCAAGACAGGGGTTCCCAAATTGTGATGGGTAGCATGACATTATAGTGTCACGCTCTCGAATGAAATGGAAGGGCTCATCTAAACCTGACGTGCATGCATGTTTTTGAAGTTTCCATACGAAAAGAGTGGAATTCTTCGTGATGTATTTTATGGACGTTGTCTTGGGGTGATGTAGGCATTTTTGCTCGACTTGGGAGGGGAAGCGGAATTTTACAGAAAAAAAAATACAAATTGTCAATGATAACATGTCATTACTTTCAAGTGTGGCCCTTCTAATCAAATCGTATCATAACATTTATGATTGTGCGTGCTACTTTTCTTCTAATGTCGTTACCCTGAATGATATTTCTCCGAACGCCAGATGTTCCTCGAATGCCCCGTTTCCCAGTAAAGTAGCTTCAATGACAGGGTGGTGAACCAGAAAGAATGATAAGGAATCGAAAGAAAGGTTTATTGGGTTTCGGCAAAACGTATAGCCGAAGATGCCAATAACGGTGAGACGTAATATAAATAATCGCATATCAAAGAAAAAAACGGTGCATATCATATCATTATATCACATCCGTTCATTCACTACACTGAAATGTTCCAAGTTATGACAATTATCAGTGCCAAAAATGTTCGATGAATCTGCATTCTGGAAAAGTATCACATCCATTGTTTGCAAATGTCAGAATTTTGGAAAAATTTAAATGCTTCCATGCGAACTATAGCATCAGCAAATATTACCAAGCGATAGTTATCCTGAAAAGGTCACCGGGAAAAACAATTTCCGTTGAATTTTCACGGGTTAGGGTGCTATTAGCAATATCTTTATTATCGAGACTTTCAGCCGGTGACTATTTCGTCTAGTATCAAGTACAGTCAACTTTACTCGATATTTCCTATCTCGATATCGAGTTAGAGAACCAAGATTACATTGCTAACTTGATAGTCTCTTGGATCGCAGTTGCAATGGTTTTGTGTTCAGTAATTCGACACATCCCTAACTCGATGGTCCCTTCAATATTGAGTTATGAAGAATTTACTGTATTTTAAATGAATTAATTATTTCTTACAACTTGTGATGCCGAAATTTACTTTGAAAATCATCTACTCAATCTTCCACGCTGTTGCCATGCGTAAATCTAGGTTTAGAACTTAGACAAAAAAACTCAAATCTCACCCTAAAGGCCATTGGGACCCGAGTGTGCAGTGTGATACAATTTTTAGAGCTCCAGAATACAACACAAAGACAAGACAAAAACTGTATTCTACAGAGTTGTTTGTATAAGTTAGTTTTTTTTAAGTTACTCAAAATTAGGGTGGTCCACATTTTTACAGTAGGAATTATGGTGGACGGTCATTCAAAAATGACGTCCATCCCCAAGTAACAATTTAGATTCTAACTGGCTTTATTTATTTTTATGATAGTTTTATCGTAGATTTGCATTTTCTTCTAGGTTTTATAGTGATTTTCACCCAGTAGAAATGGTCTTGAACCGTTTTTGGTTTTAAATACTTCTTCAAGAACACTTCGGATGCATCACATAAAACTTCATTTACAATATGAACAAGTGACCTTGGCATCAGTTTTATGAAATTCTCGTATTTATCTTTAAGAACGCGCTCGAGCGAGAGTAAGAACTCTTGGCCGAGAACATCATAAATTTCTCCCCCATCAATCAACGCACTAATATGTACATTATTGATTGTAGTATTATGAATCCTTGCGTGGATTTTCGATCTGTTCTTCACGGAAGTCGTTGTTGAACTCACGGCGCACAACTTACTAATAACGCAAATAACCAGTTCCAGTACCCGTAACGCGGGTAGATCACCTTTTCGAGGTGCGTTAAAGGGTAAGATCTACCAAATTGTACTCTTGCTGTATCTTTTCTTGTGAATACTTATAAGTTACGGTCGGAAGAGTATAAGAGAGTAACAAGCCACTAAGACCCACCTATTTGTCCTAGATGATGAGGAGGTCGAAGTGGAAAAATGGCTCAATCAGCATCTGAGGTTGGTTTCAACGCATGAGACAATTTCTTTCCAAGTTCAAGAGTTTATCTTTCGATATCTAGGAGGGAAACGATTCCGAATCAGTGGAGTAGCAGACCTCTTAACTTCTAAAATAAGCTTTTTGTTTCAAGGAATCTAAGTGTCTCATGCGATGAAACCTGTTCACAGTTTCAAAAAACGACTTTGAACCTTATAAATAGAAGCATTAATTTGATACGCTAGAGTACCGATGCATGGTCAAAATCAGTATCATTCAACCAGCTTAGTGGCCGAACCTGATTAAGGGGCGCGCTTTTGAGAGTTTAATGGTGACAAACTGTTTTCTCCAAAAGGTATAAATAGCGGTATCTTTTTCTAAAGAGGCTCTATGCAAAATGGTAAAGAATGATATTTGTATAAAAAACGACTACTTCATTATTTCTCAATAGTAATGGAGTAGAACGACATGCACTAAACAAAGGACACGGGTATGCTACAAAAGATCAAAAAAACTGGTCGCAGTGGTTCATCCCGAACAGAAACAGAAAAAAAAACCAGTTCCAGTGGTGTTCCTCCCCTTGGCCATGATATAGGAGCGGAACTGGACCACTGGACACCTCCTTGCTAGGTGGACTTCTGGATGTAGTTAAATGTCCTATTGCTTTCCCTGCTCAACATCTGGGCCTTATTAAGAAATTATCCACAGCTGGTAATACGTTCTTCAAGAAGATTATTTTGTCTTCATCAAGATCGCCTTAAGCCTAAGAACTCTTAAGTGATATTTGTTACGCCTGCCCGAGTTCAGCAAAATTTATCATGGTTCTATTATGGTGTTGAGTAAAACTACCGCCATGATTGTAATTATCTATGCTTTGGCAAGGGAGCCATGGTGGGAGAAACCATGTATGCTGGATTGTTCAACATTTTCGGGCACCAAATTGATGAAATTGTTTTTCTGAAAATGCAATATTGTCGAGGCGCATTGTGCGTTTCGGGTGTTTCATGCATGATATTCACGATATAATAAGCGTGACAACCGAAACACAGGTAGGTATCGAAAAAAAGCGGAAAGTTATCATCACAAATGTTTTAATTGGGATTGTGTTTTATTATTGATTGATAATTTTATTAAGAAGTATTTATAAATTCGTTAGCCAAACCAACATGATAAACATTTTGTGAGTTTAACTTGTCTTGAGAACTACTTGTGGAAGGTTTATTGATGTGTTGAAGATTGTCATAAGTGATGAATACAAGTTTTAAGAGATACTTGACAGTTGCTCTCCAACACCGTCTCTAGTGTGGGCCACTTTAGACTTATGAGAGGTTTATCATTGGGTTAGCATAGGTTTGTAGAATTACTGGTTTTATTTCTAGTTTTATAGAATTGGTGTAAGAGAATACTTCAAGAATAGCATAAAAATAACTTTGCTACTTGGGTCATTTAGGGGAGAATTAAGTATTGGAAAAAGCATGACAGAGGGAGTAAGGGGGGGGGGGGGGGGGGGGTTAGGTGGTAGTTTCCTCTAGAAATACTTGAGGAGAGATACTCATTGGATCCAACGAAAGATCTTCAAAAGAAACGATAAGTGTGGTGTACACGCGTATCTGTCAAAAACGTTGTAACAAAAATAAATATTAAATATTTTCTCACAAATTCTGTTAACATGTTTCCAGGAATGCACCATTAACTCAATAAAAGTCTTTTTTGAAGAATAAGTTGATATTTTTATTGGAAACTTGAACGACCTCTAAAGACATGTATCAAAAATCTAAGAAATACTCAAGAATCTCACAAGACATTATAATTTAAGAAATCACCACATACACAATCTTATCAGAGATCTTTCAAGGGCATTTATCAAGAGCAAGTCCTATTGGAAATTCATCAGAAAACAACATATCTGCCTTAGGATTTGTCTAACAAATAGCACACAATTTTGCACAATTTTGATTATGTCGGATATCTTATATCTGCATTTGCATCGATTCGCCAGAAATCTGCCAACAAGGCATCTTTAAGAATCTAGCGGAGATATGAAAAGGAATCCATTTATAGATCCACCAGGCATTTTACCAGCAGGTTACCGATGAATTTACAATAAATTCGTGTCTGCTGAAAAACTTGCTACGAATCGGCTAAACTGCCAAGAAAAATTTGCCTACAACTTTCAAAGAGTTCACCATAACCTTTTCAGCGACTTTCCATAATTTTTCAAAAAGTCCAAAGATCTTATAGAGGGTCTAACAAAAATCTTTTTGGGAACTCAATATGATCTTATAGAATGCTTAACAAGGAATCCGTTAGAGAGATAACGTGATATGGATTTCAATGAGATTCCGTTAAGATATTGTAAGAGTCCACTAGTTTTCCCTTGAGATTCAACTCTAGGTAATCTTTTAGTTTGAAAATCTGCCAGAAATACACTGTGTCCATTTAGCTTAAGACCACCTACATTTTAGAACAAATGAAACAAATTTTGTTGAACTTCAAAGTAGTTGTGAATGTTTTATTGAGTACTTCAGTTGTACAGTATTTTGTAATGATTAACTTACGACTAATGAATAAATCTAATTTTTTAGAGCAACTTTATTGATTTCTGCTGTCCATTTTATTTAGGACCATTTCATATATTGTTCGCTTTTACACAGTAAAAGCTATGTAAACAGTGAAATTAATGTGTCAATAATCGGTCACCTTACCATTCCTGTTAATAACCTGGAACATTCAGTTCGGCATACTGTTAACCAAGTTTTCCAGTACAGTCTTCTCAATATTTCCCCATGCCTACAAAATAGCTGATTTGAGCTCATCAACAGTGGCGTACTGCTTACCTTCAGCATAAATCCGGCGTACAAGGATTCCCCAGAGGTTTTCCAAAGGATTTAGGTCTGGGGAGCGCGCTGGCCAGTCCAGCAGATCGATTTTGTGGTCCTTTATCCACTGTTTGGTTTCCTTGCTTGTGTGGATAGCAGCATTGTCCTGCTGAAAAGTGAACTTTTTGCGTCGAAATCTGCGCAGGAATGGTAGAAGACGCGTTTCTAGCACCTGGATGTAGTCCTTGCTGTTCATTTTGAACGACGTGAACGCAAGGTCCAGCTTTCCAGATGCACAGAATCCTGCCCAAACCATGCATGAACCGCCACCAAAATTTCTTGTGGTGAAATATTGTTCTTCTTTCCGCAAATCTCTCCAGTATCCATTAAATCCGTCGGGACCATCCAGATTGAACTTCTTTTCATCACTGAAGATCATCTGGAAGTAAACAAAAAAGAAAACATACTTTTTAATAAACATTCCTTAAACACGCTGAAAATTGCTTTAAAATAATACGCCCTTTTCACAACTTACCATGGTCCACTGTCGATTCATGTTGGCTTTTGCAAAGTTCAAGCGTCTCTCGATGTGGGATGGAGTAAGGTTTGGAGCTTTTGCCTTTTTGGCCCTTTTTATGTACGGACTTTGGACCAAAACTTGACGAATAGTCTCCCGGCAAACGTTCAAATTCAGCTCCTGCTTAATCTGCTTCAGCGATTTTTGGGAGTTCGAAGCGGTTCTAACGATTTCACGTTTCTCTCGTCCGGAAAGCTTCGATTTGCGAGGTTTCTTCCGATTTTTGCCAAATCCGGAAGGATTTTTCAGATAAGTTAGGACCACTTGATGTGACCGGCCAATCCGACGAGCAATTTCTCTGATTCCAACTTTATCCCGGTGAAATGCTTCTATTTTGCCTTTCTCCTTATCCGTCAGTGCTTTTCCCTTCGACATAATGAACTTTTTCTTCTTAAAAATTTCAAAACACACGTAAAACACTTGTGGTCTTAACTTAAATGGACACCGCAAAAGTATGCGAAGGACGAATAAACACTGATCCTTCATCATCATCCACCACTACTCGTACATTCGACTGCTTACACAAATACAAGCAAAGTGTCATAGGGTGGGTCCGCCCGGTTTTCAACGTTCAATTGATGAATACTTTATATTTGTTAGCCTAACACTGTTAGGGTTTGTTTTTGCTATAAAGTTTCGAATATTTTGTAGGATTTTTTTTAAACTGATATTTTTGAGTGATAATACAACTATTCTAATGCCAATTTTTCCTTAAGATATCATAAATATTCAAAAGTTATGCTATCGACAAAAAATCTTGAAAAATCATTAACTCATTGAATGCAATGGTCTGGACATCGACTGGAAGGTCAGGGAAAATTGACTCTGATCCAGCTGAACGGCGTCTGTTCCAACTCCTTCTCTCCTTCTATATTGTTTCCTGAGTCTAGTCAGATCGGAATTCCGCCATGGGGTCCCTCTTGTAGTCTTCACAGACCGCAGAGCTTCAATAATGTAGGATGTTGTAGTGTCAACAGCATCATCCAAATCACTTGGATTTTCAATGGACGGAGAATATTCATGAAATTGAGTCGCAACCAATTCAATATAGAGTTCCCAGTTTGTTGACCGGCGATTCCTAAAACTCAAAGTCTGCGCAGTTATATTTGAATGTTCAAAGAAGAGGTACCGATGATTCCTTGGAAAGCTCGAGCAAGACGCCGGGAGTAGGGTTTCGTTTCGCGTATTCTGCTGGGCAGTGCTTCGGAAAGCCCAAGCAAGACGCTTCGTTTTCGGGACGCCGGGAGTTTGGTTTGGTTTCGCGTGTTCTGATAAGCAGTGCTTCGGAAAGCCCAAGCAAGACGCTTCGTTTTCGGGACGCCGGGAGTTTGGTTTTTGTTTCGCGTGTTTTGATGGGCAGTGTTTCGGAAAGCCCAAGCAAGACGCTTCGTTTTCGGGACGCCGGGAGTTTGGTTTGGTTTCGCGTGTTCTGATAAGCAGTGCTTCGGAAAGCCCAAGCAAGACGGTTCGTTTTCGGGGCACCGCGAAGTTTTGCTGTTCGTGCTGTGTCAGTGCGAAAAATATTCGTGTTCAATCGAGGATGGATTGGTGAGCTCGTTTCATGCTTATGATAACACATTTTTCATGAAAGCGTTAGTTTTATGTAATATTCAATCAAACTTTGTATGGTTCGTCACTACAAGTGTCGGCATTATGCTTGTTTTATACAATTCTAATATACATATAAAATTTTTGATATTACTTAAGATACTTTTTTGAACTTCTACCAAAGACTTTTCTTCTTGAGACAAAAATGCACAGCAATACACTCATGTAATTTTTAAACAAACTATGTATGGTTCGTCACTACAAGTGTCGGCATTATTCCTGTTATATATAATTTATAATATATGCATATATTTTTCACTTTTCGCCATTAATAAAAATTTCTTTTGAATGGTTTGACATTATAGATGTTGACGTTTATTTTAAATCTTTTACCAAAAACTTTTCGAGACAAAAATAAAAACTAGCTTTAAGTATAAGTCGTATTTTCCTCCTTATCCATGGATCGCATCACCGACCAAAGGTGACTCCCAAATTTTTTCCTGTTCCACTAATAAACACCCTTCCCGTGATGATTGTGGAGATGCAGAAGTATTCTCGGTCTCTAGAAGCAACAATCATTACACCCTAACATTCCTTCCCCATCCCAACTGACTGTAAGGACTTGACCAGCGTCGTTATTGATCAATAATATTAGTTCTGCTAAAATTGCACTCCGAGAGTAAGTGGAAACTCCCATCCCTTATTCATTTGGATCGCAGTGCAATTATTACTAGTTCTGATCAATCACGGAGTAGCAACCATTGACATGTACAGTCAGTCTATGCTATGCTATGCTTCCACTCTATCATCATTACGCCTTTTCCTTACGCCTGATACATAGGCAGTCTGCTAACCAAAGAGCAAACCTCTCTGCCATGCCTTTCCCCCAACCCATACACTCCCGCATGAACTGGTGTAGACGCAGTGGTATATACGGTCTACCGTGGGAGCCAGTTTGATTCATCATCAATTCCTCCCCCTTCCCCTCATTGGTCTGCATTTTGACGTGGCAGGCGCCATTATCGCCTAAAAATTGAAGATGACCAGCACTTATACACTGAGGATGTCTGTTAGTCCCAAGCAGTCATTCGGTTGGTTCCTTGTGTAAGTGCAGCTGATCTGGCGATACTGGAGTAGCAACCACGGGCGGCCTATCAAGCTCAAGCTCAAGCTCGGAACAGGCCGTTCGTAGTGTTAGGGTCTGTCTCAATTGCGTTGTTAAAATTAGTCCGAACTTAAATTTGACAGTTCGGAAATTATTTCCCGACCAATCAATCAATGAACTGTCGAATTTAATTTTCGTCTGATCCAATTCGACAACGTCGCCGATTCAGAAATTTTCAACGCCAGTGCAGGCAAGTTAACACAAAATATCATCAAAATGTTTTTTAAAGATGAGTTTCTAATTCTTGAATTTACTTCTTTTCATGTTCTGCTCTACAAGTTTGCAGCTGCTGACCCTTCTTCTTCGTCTTCTTGGCATTACGTCCTCACTAAGAAAGAACCTGCTTCTCAGCTTAGTGTTTATTGAGCACTTCCTCAGTTATTAGCGATCTTGAAAACTTCTTAAAATGCTTGCAGATCGTCGCAGCTACTTCTAATTGTTTCGGTGTCTGCTGCGTGATTATTCCTCATTGTTCAAGGCATGGTCGCACAGCGTTTTTCAAGATCGTCGGCGCGAGAATTTTTCGTGCCATGCTTAAATATATAGCATAGTCAGGATGAGTACAAAATTTAGGATGGCCAAATATTATCCCCTCTCCCAACACATCAACGATTCTAGCTTGAGTTTCAGTCCTACACAGCGAAATACCTGTTAGTATAAGGCACTGCACTGTTAGTTCCTCATGAAACACTTTTCGGACTGAAATTAGAAAAGCGTCTAAAAGCCCGATAGCCCCTTTGAATCCGTGATCTCCATAATCACACATTTCCATGAATAATCTCAAATTTTACATTTCTTTACAATTATTCGACTGGAATAAGAATTGAAAATTGTTTCTAATCAGAAATCAGATAACCTGTTTTGACGAATTTCTTGTTTCTGACAAATTTTCCGGGAAAAGTTTATTTATGATTTTTTAAAATAATGTAGAGTTGCAAAACTAATTACTTAGGGCAGTTTTGAATATATTTATGGAGGTGTTAACACCTCCAATACCAATTGGAGGGTAAATTTTCAATGGTGATTGTAGACGGATATCTTTTAATGTTCGTGGATACGTATTTTAGAACATTATGGCGAAATTACTTGCAAAATTAAAAAAAGGAATCTATTGTGAACTTTGTAGCAGAATTCATGTAATAAATATAACATCATTCAAACGTTCGTCCCGGTTCTCGTTAAAAAAATCTCGACCAGAAAGTTCAGCCAAGAATGGTTTCCCAAATTTGTCCCGATTGCCTCCAAAAATTCTTCAAAAAGCCCGACAAACATTTACTTTCGGACAGGAATATCAGAGGAATTTACCTGATTTTTTTCTAGGAAAAGCCAAAGATTCCTACCTTTTAATTTCCAGTTTAACGAAGTTGATGTCTTTAAAAATCTGTGAAACATTATTGGTTTGCTGTTTGAACTTGAGGAGCTAGACCAGTTTGTACTTTCTTTATCATTAATTCACTAAAATAGTGATTTAAGTGACTATTTTTCTGGAAAAGTGGCTTTAGTGACTTTTAGTTGCAAATAATTACTTTTTAGTTAACAGGTCGAAAATAGTGACCAATTAACTCAAAATTGTCTCGCTACCAGCCCTGCAACGGTTCGTTTTGGACAACACATTTTTGTGACCATCAGGATTGAACGAACGGAACGAACCTACCACACCATGCACGGAAGCATTGAAGTTCCTTGATACCGATCTGTGGTATACGAAGAGGAGCCTTTTGTTACTATAGCACAGTGTCACAGGAACCGATGGTACTCTGCATACCAGAACTTTCCGTTGGCATACATGCACTGTTTAACCAGCTCACCGGGAGAAAAACTTACCCATTCACTGAGCAGCAATATATCCCACTTGATGTGCCGTCCGAAACCCAGCTGGAAGGACATACCGATGTCCATATCGGTAATCACCAAAGCGGGACCAAAAAACAAAACGATATCCATAACAGCAACTACGAACTAACGAAATAATTCTCAATCTGTCAAAAATAAGTCTACTCTAGAGCAGACTTATTTTTGACAGATCGAAATCGGAGGGAAATTAATTTGCGATCTGTCAAATTTAAGTTCGGACTAATTTTAACAACGCAATTGAGACAGACCCTTAATTTATAGCCAATTGAAACAACCGCTACCGACACTACGCGGCTATCTAGGCTCCTCGGGAAAAGGAGGTTAATATTGATGAAAAGGGGGTTAATATCCTAACGTTCCCAAGCAGCCCCGAAAAGTTAATACATAGATCAGAATCTAGAATGCCGTGAAAAGTATATTGCGATCTGTCAAACTTGGGTACCTTTTGTAGTACCAAGGGACCAACTATAGTAGGGAGATTAGGGGCATAATGGACTCATTAAGCAACTGCTTATTTCAAGACCATAGAATGGCAATATTTTTCCGTTACCCTCGGCTAGTTTCCAAGTTCGTAATAAGTATGACGTGCTGCATTCAATCATTTTGTGTAACATCATATCAAAGGAACAAAAACGATATAGACAATTGGGTCGAAAACGAGGATGCCAAAAAGGTATTCCACTTTCGTTGAATTTAGTGAAAAGTATATTATTAATGGGTGTCAAACGTTCTGGTATGTAAAAGAGCTCCTCCTCTAAAGTTTGCATTTGAAAACACACTCCCCTACAGTTTGGGAACCCCTGACCAAAGTGTTGATAGGCGCTGCCGCTTGCTCGGGGGCTTGTGCAGAGGAAAACCGCCAGTCGCCAGCAAGTCGCGGGCTGGGATCTCGCAAATGGGTGCGCTCGTTCGCATTACTTCCTTTTTGGTCGCCTCATCCGCATCATAAGCAAGCCGCGCGCGCGCACGCCAGCTTTCAGATCGGAAGCGCGAAGGATGGAGATCGTTTTTTTTTTTCTCGCGAGCTTACAAACTGCTAAGCAATCACAACATTAACAGCTCGAACATATAGCAGCGGGCAACCGCCACAGCCAACGTTGTGATGTGACAGCGTGTCGCAGCGGCTGTTGCGTGCTTTTCGGTCGTTGGTCACATTCATCATCAACCCGCGCGCGCGCATTGCACACTGGTCCAGGGCTGATTGAAAGTCAAAAAATTAAGGTTGCGAATTTTCAGTAAAAGAATTATTTCTTGCTTGTTTTTAGTATTTAAAAGCAATCCTCCAAGCAGGGGGCCTTCCTTAGTTGAGTGGTTAGAATCCGCGGCTACAAAGCAAAGCCATGCCGAAGGTGTCTGGGTTCGATTCTCTGTCGGTTTAGCTTCTATTCGTAATACTCAAATCTACTTTTTTGATGAAATTTTACTTTTTGAAGTCGATTCCTCCAAATGAACCTATTAAACATATCTATTTGTTTCTATTTCAGTGACAAATTTCATCAAATAGCCTTAAAAATAATGTTTCACCAATGAATTAGGATGTTTGAACGACATGGCAAGATTTGTACTTATGGCCAACATTTGTATCGAGTGCGGCCACTATGCGTTTTGCTGGTTTGTTTTTTGTTGCGGCTTCGAGCCGCCACTGCGTTTTAACATATTTGCAGGATTTCGCGCAAAGTTCCATTCGTCCGCCGATTGGAGATCCATTTCTGCAGTAGTTTATTTTTTGTTGCGCTCTCCCCGTACAAAGTATGTAGGCAGCGCAGCACTCTCGTCATCATCGCTGGCCTGCGAACGTGACCGTTTATGTAATTTATGATATGTCAGCGATATGGCCGTTTCTAATAACAAGGCAAACTGGACATTCGGCTAATGTGACTTCTGATAATGTGACGCTGAATGGCCATTTTTTTCACTAGCTCGGATTGGATGCACTTGAATATAAGATAAATGACATTATCGTTTGAATGCGGCATTCCTCCGTGAGATATGGCAGTTGATTGATTAGTGTTTGCTTGAACTGAATGGTAAAGTGCGCTGGACCCGGGTAAGAGCATTATTCTGGCCATAATGAAGTCCTTGCTCATAATTTAGGAGCTATCCTAGGATTGACAAATGTCAATTGGCAATTTAGTTCATGGTAAAATTGAAGTATGATTTTAAGGTGCAGTCATTGACCTCTATTGATGGTTGCGTCTGTATCAAAGCTTGTACAGTATTGCACACAAAAAATGCACAGTTGTGTGAAAACTATTGATTCACCCCTTTACGTTTGGGCCCCTCAATTTATTCTTGATTAAGATTTTGTATAGATTTCTGCAGATTTCAGTTCTAGCAGCGATGTTTAATGATAAATCAACGATAGTCATTGATAGATCAGCTTCATAAACTTAAACAGTAGAATAGTGCTGTTTTACGGGGTTTTTAATGTTCTAATGAAAACATTTCTTTATCAGTATATCAAGGTGTCTGGAGGAGATGAACAGTGCACAGACATTTCTGACAAAATATCTGGAATTTATTTGTTGGGTTCAGAATTCTGATAAAGTTTAAAAATGTCAGTCTAATTCCTGACAGACCTACTGAGTTTATTTAGATAGATTTCTGGAAAAATCTACGGAAAATAGCCTAAAGGGATCTTTGACCTACCTCAACAAAGAAGCCTGAAACATCTCGGAAATTTCAACCAACAATTTTTTATCATATTTGTAAGAAACTTGTTCAGGAACTAACCCTATAATATTTTACCAAGAAACTAGTTCAGTAATTTATGAAATCATGTTATTACAAGTTTTTAAAAAAACTTCTAATTTTGGAATCGGTGTCGATTTTAATCATTGATCTTGCAAACATATTAAGAAACAAAGAAGTTTGAGCGATATGAGTATATTTTTTTTAAAGTTGAAGCTGCTGGTAGAGGCGTTAATGATACGGTTGTTTTGGATACTTCAAGTATTGAAAAATATCTAGTCTAGTTAATGTAATACGTCTAAATTATTCTCTAATTATTATAGCCCAACAATCCCCTCTTAAGGGGGGGGTCCGTAGCCTTGAGGTTACGCTTTCGCTTCAGAAGCGGAAGGTCATGGGTTCGGTTCTCAGCTTCTCCACAAAAAACCCGTCCAGCCACCAGAAGACGCCGTACGGAGGACCGTGCTTTGGAGAGCACATCCATCCTCTGTCAGGACGGGGTTGGTGGTCTGATGGCTACTGCTTCTGCTTCATATGCAGAAGGTCATGGGTTCAATCCCAGGCCCGTCCCTTTCCTTGTACTTTATAGTTGTATATCTCTCACTTGCTTCTATCTTCCATTCTAAATATATCACACTCAAACTATATTCGTTCATAGCAAACGCTAGAACCAGAGACGGACTAGAAACCGTTTCCCTAACGCTTCCTACTTCCACGCGCACGCCTTTCTTACGCCTGATACATAGGCAGTCTGCTAACCACAAAAGCAAACCTCTCTGCCATGCCTTTCTCCCAATTCATACACTCCCGCATGAACTGACGTGGATGCAGTGGAATATACGGTCTACGTGGGAGTCAGTTCAATGCATCATCAATTCCTCCCCCTTCCCCTCATTGGTCTGCATTCTGACGTGGCAGGTGCCATTGTTGCCTAAAAATAGAAGATCACCAGCACTTATACACTGAGGATGCCTGTTAGTCCCAAGCAGTCATTCGGTTGGTTCCTTGTGTAAGTGCAGCTGATCTGGCGATACTGGAGTGCATCCACGGGCGGCCAATCAAGCTCAAGCAAGCTCAAGCTCACATCCATCCTCTGTCAGTATCATATGGTGACTGAGACAAACTGACCCTCTTCGAAGTCAGCTAGCCTCAACTGACTCAGGAATCCGGCAAAATGAACCACCGCAAGTGCAATGGACTATGGCTTAAATGGAAATTGATTGGATTAACAGCAGAGCACTCTCCTACCTGCTCGGTGTGAGAATAAGAGAGTGAAAGTAGATTTATTTATTTATTTTATTTTAACTCACGAATTTTGAAAGAGGGAAAAGCCCCTTTGAGTGATATTCTAATGAAATCTTCCTCAAACAGGCACAAAACCTCTTTATCTTTTCGAATAACGTTATAATATAATATATTAAATAAAGGCTCTCCCGGAATCGATCCATAGCGGAGCCGAAGTCTTCCATGTTCAATCAGTATGAATATTCACAAGCATGTATCCAAAGAGCCAATCGATTAGATGGGATGAGTGCCAAAATTGTTGTCTCTGAAAGTAAAAACAGAAAAAAAGTGAAATTAGATGTAAATATAAATTACCTGAAAATAGATCTGTATCGATAAAGTAGTTACAGATGAATTACACTGTTCGACAAAAAAAGTCGATCTGAATGCACAGAGACCGGACACCCCGGGCTTGAAAGTATAAAAATAAACAAAAATAATGGCGTAATATACTTGAACTTTTTGCATTTTTTATTTAAAAATCTAATCTAATCAATAAGTGTTTTATATTCAGGACAGCGGAATTCATGTGCCATATAATGTTTTTAACTTTAAATACAATATGAAGAGTTGTAATAAGATTTGCAGGGAGCCCTCCCACATTTTTTTGTACCCTCCCCATTTTTAAAGTATTGAAAATGATGGAATGTTTGAATATTTGGGGTTGTCAAAATAACTGGGACAGGCAAAAATTGGGCCAACTTTGGAATGCTGTAACTTTGACAAAAAATGACCGATTTCAACTCTTTAAGAAGTAAAGGACGGGTCAACTGATCTAGTTTTGAGGTGCATCCACGGAGATGAACTATGACCACCGGATACCGGTGATAATCCGGATTTCCGTAAGCATGTCTTATGCAGTAAAATTATGTCGTGTTTTTAGCAAAGGTCTCGGCTAAAAAATCAAAATTTTACTACACATGAAGACAAAAGATCAAATTCTGAAGCGATTGGGGCGCCAAGTATTAGGATCGGTCCAGAAACAACCAAGATATGGCCATTTCCCTGGAATCGGTGCCGGTAGTGGATCCGAATTGGGATCAAATAATTTATTCACTCAAAATATGTCGCGCAATATTGTTTTCTCCCTAGCTTATCATAAAATTCCCTATTATAAATTGCATATGAGTCTTGTACAGATTTGGCCACTCATGGCGCCGCCAAGTGCCCCGGGGGAACCTTGCACAGGGGACATTTCGATTTTGACACCAAAACATATCATGCGACGGTTCATTCTCCATGTCTTGTCGTAAATAGGGCAACTGTAGACTCAAAATGGATAGTTGACTACAGTGGCCACTTTTGGGACCACCGGATATCCCTGAGGGAGGCTGTGATGTCCCCAATGACAGATTCCTCCGGGAAATTCCGGTGGTCTTAAAAGTGATAGGTTCCTTAGGGAACTATAGGAGGTCCCCAAAGTGGCCATTCTAGTTAAATATCAATTTTCGGTCTAAAGTAGACCTATTCATGACTAGACATGAAGAATGGGCCGTTGCACGATGAGTATTGGAGCTTAATTCCAATTGTCCCCAATCATAGGTTCCCTAGGGGACACCCGGTGGTCCCAGAAGTGGCCAATTCAATTAAATTCCCATTTTGAGTCTACAGTTACTTTATTTACGACAAGGCATGAATAAAGAGCCGTCGTATGATATGTTTCGGTGTAAGAACAGAAATGTTCCCAATGACAGGTTCCTCCGGGAAATTCCGGTGGTCACAAAAGTGGCCACTGTAGTCAATTATCCATTTTAGGTCTACAATAGCCCTATTTAGCACGAGAAATGAAAAATGAACCGTCGCACGATATGTATTGGAGTTCAATTTCAATTGTCCCTAATTACAGGTTTCCTCGGGGACATCCGGTGGTCCCAAAAGTAGTCACTGTAGTCAAATATCCATTTTGAGTCTACAGTTGCTCTATTTACGACAAGACATGAAGAATGAGCCGTCGCATGATCTGCTTTGGTGTCAAAATCGAAATGTCCCCTATGCAAGGTTCCCCCGGGGCACTTGGCGGCGCCATGAGTGGCCAAATCTGTACAAGACTCATTTTCAATTTATAATAGGATATTTTATGATGAGCTAGGGAGAAAACAATATTGCGCGATATATTTTGAGTGAATAAATTGTTCGATCCCAATTCGGATCCACTACCGGCACCGATTCCAGGGAAATGGCCATCTCTTGGTTGTTTCTGGACCGATCTTAATACTTGGCGCACCAATCGCTTCAGAATTTGATCTTCTATCTTCATGTGTAGTAACATTTTGATTTTTTAGCCGAGACCTTTGATAAAATCACGTCATAATTTTACTGCATAAGACATGCTTCCGGAAATCCGGATTATCACCGGTATCCGGTGGTCATAGTTCATCTCCGTGGATGCACCTCAAAACTAGATTAGTTGACCCGTCCATTACTTCTTAAAGAATTGAAATCGGTCATTTTTTGTCAAAGTTACAGCATTCCAAAGTTGGCCCAATTTTTGCCTGTCCCAGTTATTTTGACAACCCCCTGTATATCAAATATTCCATCATTTGCGATACTTTAAAAATGGGGAGGGTACAAAAAAAGGTGGGAGGGCTCCCTGCAAATCTTATTACAACTCTTCATATTGTATTTAAAGTTGAAAACATTATATGGCACATGAATTCCGCTGTCCTGAATATAAAACACTTATTGATTAGATTAGATTTTTGAATAAAAAATGCAAAAAGTTCAAGTATATTTTAAAAATGACCTGAGGCAGACACGAACATTCTGAAAACGCCATTATTTTTGTTTATTTTTATACTTTCAAGCCCGGGGTGTCCGGTCTCTGTGCATTCAGATCGACTTTTTTTGTCGAACAGTGTTATGATTCCGGCACAGGGAAAAAATGTTCTCAATGGCCTCAAATAATCCCCTCATTTAGTTTTTCTCGAGTTCATCCAAAACAGATAAGGCTACCTTGTGAGCGAGTGAGGATTAAGTTTTAATATATTTTACTGGTATGTTTCCTCTTATATTTTTAATTCTTGATTTTGCCGGAAATTTTACAAAAACATTCTAGGAATTTATATACAATTTTTCTGCTAAAAACCATTTCCCTGTATCATCTTAAACTTACTCTCGAACTCTTCCTGAAATCCTCCAAAAAATGCATTAAGTATTTTTTTTTCGGTCAATCGTCTCTTATATTTGAATGCTTTAGCGTTGTAATTAGAGCTTTTTATTGAAAAGATTGCTCTATTAAATAAAACATTTGAAAAACAGTTCAAAAAAAAAAAATCAAAGTTAATTAAAGATTGACCAACATAAATATAACTACACGATTTTCTTAAAAGCTATAGGGTTGATATAAGCGTTATTTCGTGGTGATGAATACAAGGTGCTCCGCGCAACAATTATAATTCAAAAAGTGCTCCGCGAGCCAAAAAGGCTGAAAACCCCTATGTAAAACAAAAATATTTTATGCATAAGAGTTTGTGCCGACACTTGCATTGACGAACCATGCATAGTTTGTTGAATAATCATATTTACGTAACATTCCCAACGTTGAAACGATACAAATGTGTAGTCATTCATCTATATAAATAAAAATGGAATGGTGTTTGTATGTCACGAAATGGCTTGAGAACGGTTCAACGAATTTTAACAATTCTTTCTCTGTCGCATTCGCCAAGGGCTCCGACGTGATCGTGCGTAGAAAAAGTTTGGGAAAGTATTCGAAATAGTAGTAAAAACGGAAGAAATCTAATGTGTCATTTTGTATGAGAGATTGCATGTCATTTTTCAACAGCCTACTTGATAGCAAGACGAAGTTTGCCGGGACCACTAGTATATAATAGATTTTAAATGGAAGCATGAAACGAGCTCACCAATTAATATTCCATCATTGACTGAGCAGCCACTTACCACTTTCAGCTACCTTTAACGCATACATTGATAAAAATCCACACGTTCGACCTGTTTGCCTGAAATTATGGATCGATCCATGAACGTCCATATCAATTTGTTGTGATATTCTTGCAAACTTTGTGTGTGTTACACATTGAATTCTTCAGTTGTGCTACATGGACTGATTCAACAACCGACAACAAAGATTTCATATTTTTTCCTCATAAGTTAAAAAAATCGCTTCAATGACTCAGTTTGTATGACATAAAAATTGAATAATATCTTATTTTGTCATTGTAATAACAAAAATATAAACAGATTGATAGAAGGAAGTAAAAGAATTAGTTATCATTGAGCTATTGATTACAAAACTCTAACTAACTAACCAACTAAATGAGTTCTTCGCGTTTGGATCAGGACAAGGATATAGTTAGTTGTTGAAATTATTAATTTGCAATTGAATTTTGTGTCTATTTCTAATATTGTTTAGTTATTACAAAAGCATAATAATTTCATGTCTAGAAATACCTTACAATTTATTGTTTCTGAGCAGTAGGGATTCAGGGTAAAAATTAATATTTATACAACTTTTTAAGTGTAGGACTTGGTTCATAGAAGAATTGATGATCCTTTGATGAAATTTTTTCGGAAAATGTTCGGAATTTGAGACAAAACGATATTTAAAAATGATGTGGTGGTGATAAAATTTTGATGAACAGTTATATTTTCCAATCGTTCCAATCTAGAAAGATCCTCGCTTGTATCGGGACTCAATGATCTGCATTAACTCAGCATGAGCTTTCTGAATAGCTGAATAGCAGCAACTATTCATAAACATTGGAAATGTGTCATATCTCTACCATAAGCCTGTCTGTCGTTCATTCAAGTAATTTCATATAAATCTAATTACTTAATCTCCAATCGTGCGACCATCGACCAAACCTGATCGATCGTTAACGCTGGTTTTATGGTCACGCCAACTTTTTCTCTGATCCGCAAGTTACAGTCCCGCCCAGCTACCGATTTATTTGATCCATCTCATTCAGCATCAGCAACAGCCGAGGAGAAACAAACGTGCATGTTCCATATCCAGAGTTTCGCCGCGTACGTTGGCGTATTAGAAGCCACCACCATATTTGCCCACCCCTGGAGAAAAGTGGTTCTCTAATTGTAGGTGAGCGTTACTTGAGTTATTCATTTTTGCGATTGAATGATAGCTATCTGTATGACGGCTGGTATTCCATAGTCGTCAGCGCAAATTACTTTCCAAAAGTGAAGAACTAGTCATAGAACGAGTGTTCTAGCTGTTTGCCTAATAGGTGTTCTCACAGTGAACACAAGATTGATTGGTGATTCATTGCGCACCGTATATAATTCCCACCAACCGAAACTAGTTGACCGATCGTGATCAATCGAGCTGTGCACCGTGAACCAGGGTAACATTGATCAACATTGTTAAGTCAGATCAGATCAAGTACTTTTCAATGATTTTAAGGGAAGTACTCTAAGCAAAGAGATTTTTCAAGCTTGCAAAAAGCATTTCATACATCTTTGGTGACCTGTAGCTCAACCTTATGCAACCTCAAATTTACTAGCGCAACATAAGTTGATCCTTGATACACGCAAAAATGTTATTTTTGTCACGAATTTTGATTCGAACTTCTTACTAGGAGGATATTCCGATCAATGTCTTACCCCGTTTTACGGTAGCCTCCCATAGTAAGCCTATGCCACCGTGCAAAAGAAGCCATCGGGAGTGAGGCGTGCCCACGCGCAATCTGATACGGTGTCCATTTTTTTTACGAGATTTCATACATGATTCGCACAATTAATTTAATATTTATCGATTTTGACGATATGACGATGGTCAAGTCCAATGAGGACGCCGAGAAAAGTGGCTTTGTCCATTTTTTGTAAACGCCAACGTGGGATCGAATTTCTTGGTCGTTTGGCACCGTTGTCTTTGTTGTTTTCGGGCGCAAGGGTGCGCTACAAGCGTCTAATCGAGGTTGGTCTGGGGCAGTCAGGTAAGGTCCTTAACGTGTTTGCTCCCAGTAATGCGAATAAGATTATGGTTATGAATTCGAAACGCTTTGGATAGAGGTTGTTGACACTTTTGTTTTGTTTGCATAAGTGTCGGTTTTAATTGCTTCATACATCAGAACTTGTGGACAAGCTCTCAGAACTTTTGGAGCTGCATGGTTTGTCTGGATATTCTAACATAAGTATTCTATACAAATAAATAAAACATACAGTCAGTAACAAAAGTTAGTAACCAAATGCTGTTTTCCACACCAAATGCTCAAGTTTGGGGTTCTGTGTCTTAGCTTCTGGTGGTCCGAGTTGGTTGAAACTTACATGATGAACTTAAAACAACCTGAACAACTTTTTTGAACTAATGAACTACCCATAACTTCTTTTTCTTGGCATTAATGTCCTCACTGGGACAGAGCCTTTTTCTCAGCTTAGTGTTCTTATGAGCACTTCCACAGTTATTAACTGAGAACTTTCTTTGCCGAAGTTGCTATTTTCGCATTCGCATATCGTGTGGCAGGTACGATGATACTCTATGCCCAGGGAAGTCAAGGAAATTTCCTTACGAAAAGATCCTGGACCGACCGGGAATCGAACCCAGACACCTTCAGCATGGCTTTGCTTTGTATTCGCGGACTGTAACCACTCGGCTAAGGAAGGCCACAACCATTTTTGAATTGATTGAAAAATCTCTGCTACTTACTTTTGTCTATCAACAATTCTCTTTTTTACATATTTTTTGTCCAGTATTGTAGTTCATATCAAACATAAAATCATCTATATTACGTTGATCTTCATTGAATGCAACCATATACTTTATCATTATGTTAAGTGATTTTACGAAATGTTGTCTTATTTGTCTTCTGATTTTAAGTAATACCAGATACAGCCATACTTGCGCATCCAAACTTGCTACACTACGATCTATTGCTATGAATCAGTTCCGCAAGTAGCAGTGTTTGGATTTTGATCCGAATAAGCCGATATTCGGAGAGTGTAACAGTTCGCGAACCATAACAGTTCGTGGCACATCGCATTCGGAGAGCCCTATGAATGTAAACATTTACTCTCTGGTTTGGTACGTGGCACAAGAGCGTTCAAGAGCAGCAACTCTCATAGACGGCAACAGTATCGAGCCATTCGGATGATTTATGTTTTGCATAAAATTGGTAATAACCTATTCATAATCTATTGGACCATTGAAGACCCCGTTAGTTGCAAACATAGCACAGAAAATAAAAAATATTCGTCTCTGTTGCTTGATCAGAATGAGAGTGGGTCAGCAAATGTTACAAGTTTTGACACACAGTGATCGGCGCCAAACAGTGGGTGGTGTGTGTCTGCCATGTTTTCGTTCATGGCTCGTTATTTTCCACGAACGATAAATTTCATGCGTGTTGTATGAATGCAGGCGGATAAATGAAATGAAATAGAAGAGTGCATGGTGGTGTCACGAAAAAATCTCCTTCTCTGTCCCTCTTTCATCGCGTCCAATTGACTAATCTTTGACATTCACTGCTGGAATTGTTTAGCTTTTTTTATATGGAGTTGACATTCACTGCTGGAGTTGTTGACATTTTTTTATATGGGGTTTCGAGGTTATGTCAGGCGTGCAACGATCTATTATGGCTCGTGTGTCAATGATCGTTAAATTTTCCAAAGCCTGGCAAGTAGGACCAAACCTGCCTATTGATTCCACATTTGAAGAGATGATGTATCACTGTGAAGATTTCGACGATTTCGCCAGGACATCGGTCAAATCCTGGGTTATCTTTTCTGCCCCTATTGAAAAGCATTTCGTTGGTCTCAATTTTACGGTGCATATTTTGTTGTGCAGATTGCTGAATACCAATCTCTATTAGGATTTTCTCTAATGAACTTCGGATCCTTCAAACGTGCAGGATAAAACTGGTGGATGGCTTTGGAGGATACTGAAGCGGTTACCCTGTCCGGAAGAAAAGCCGTTTCCTTCACAACAGTCCCAACATAATCCGATGTTCGGCTCACATTGTGCTCTAAAAGCTCCACATAATGGAAGGCTCTGCTGACATTGACGTAGTTCTATTCACACGCAATGCTTTACCTTAATTTCTGGTGAATGTAAATTCAAACCACTTCAATTATTATTATGCACGAGCAATACGAGTCCTTGCTTTCCGTATCATAGAAAAGACACGATTCTCGTGATAAATTTCCTAGATATTTTTTAGGTAGAGGTAGTATGGAAGCGATGTACCATAATTTTGAGGTTATGGAAGTGTTTAACAAAATTACTTTCTGTACAAGATTCAAGTTTTTCGTATTGTTTAACAACAATCGAGTTTGGAGAGTACTTTTCTCCAGTTTTGGTCTACAACGTCTATCATATTTTCTGCAAACGTAGCTCCTAGTATACTCACTTTGTCTTCAACTCTAAGCCATTCAGCTTGTGGCGTAAGTTGTACAATACCGGACATCATCGCTGCGGTCATACTTTTGTTCAAAAGTGCACCTGAAGTTCTTCCAAAATCGAAAACAACTGCTTTTACAGCACAAAGCTGCTGTTCACTTTCAATGAACATCAAAAGATCATCGGCGTAAGCGCTAAAGATAGGAAAACATCACAGTAAGTTTGTCCAGGAGAGATTAGAGATGAATAACAAACAAGATCATAGAAAGGGGAGCCGCACAGATCTTTGTATTTTGATTACCTGGGACTGAGTTCCATTGGCCATTACTCTAGAACAGCTGCTCCCATAACAGCTGATCAGAAGATTTATCATTCTGTCATTGAAGTTACCGTTTTGTCTTAAATTCTGAACAGACTTAATTCCGAACACTCGGTTTTTGTATGGCGATGTGGTTGAAATGTTTCGCTGAAATATGTCATCAAATTACTAGCAAATGGCAGTCAATTACAATTCAATTTAATCATCTTCAAATCTACTTTATACCTCGGGAGTAGTGATGATTCTCTAGTTCGAGGCCAGTATAACTAGCTTAGATAAATTCATTTGCGAAATTATTCATTCTAATGCGATTTATTCGTGCTGTACGGAATTTGAATCAAGGTGTTCGGAATATGAGTTAGAATTAACACAGTGTTCGGCATTTGAATCAAAATGATGTTCTATACTTTCACTTAAAATCAATACTAAACAATTTCAAATAAACATTTTTATTGGCTCATCCAACACCTAACAGTTGGACTTTGTGAAGAAATTAAAATTTTCACGAGCAAATTTATGCGCACCAGATACATGTGAAGTCACTGTTGGCCTTAAGTGAAAGAACCACCGATTAGCTATAAATCAATAACTAATTACTGAGACGTCCGATTTTAAAACGATCTTCTGCAAAGTTGTAGCTACTTGTAGAAATGATGATGGTATACATTATTGCTTCGAAGGTTGTACTGTACAGATGCTAGTGTTTCCTACTTTTTGAGTACGCTCGTGTGTCGATTTGATCTAAGCGTACCTCCGATCGAGATAATCTTTTTTTCAGTATTTTTTGTTGTCATATACAAGCGGAGATCCAGGACGTTTGACATTGGGGATTGTTTTTTGCTGTTTGCTTCATGTGTTCAGAAGATCAGTTGGCTTGTCGATCATTCCCATTCTCGTCCGCTGTAGCAAAGGCATTCGAAGCCTCTACTACCGCATCCTTCACTACACCAGGCAGTTGAGGAAAGTCTTCCTCCATTTGTTCCGTAGAAGAAAGTGAAATCTCACTCACTAATGAGGTGATACGTCTAACGCACCCATTGTCAAATCAGCGATGTTGGAGGTTCTAGCCATAGGACTAATGTAACCATCCATTTGGTTGTTGGAAATATTTCGGATATTCATCAAGGCCACAGCCATGGTTAGTCGCTCGTTCACCGATACACTCCGAGATTTGGCGTATTTTAAGCAGCTTCGTGTGTAGTGAACATTTCTTTGGCATATTTACAAGTGGCGGCCTGCCCCTTGTAAATCACCAGGCTCATCTCACTGTCCACTGTCATATACGATGGAATGAGTTTCCTTAGCTTCATCCGAAGAACTGTTATCCCATTAGGAGCTCCCGGTAAAAATCCTTTTATGTCTCATCTCGAATCAAAATAGCATTTCGATACTCCAGCAATCGTTGTGCAACTTGCTTGTTGGTTATTTGAGGACGGAGGAGATGAATCCTAACCTCAACTGATTCTTCTTATATTGAAAGTGGTATTTCTCGTTTTGAAGATATTCCAATATTGCTTGGGAAAACGACACTTCCCATATACAATTTCTTCAGCAGCCATTGTTTTAGCAAATTATTCAAAAATAAAAAAAATGTGGACTTTGCATTATAAGGTAATAAGGATACTCTGAGAAAATTATACAAATCGGTTTAGTTGTCTCCAAGATGTATACAAATTACAATATGGTATTTTTGAATTTTTCAAGATATTTTTACGACCGAAGTGGTACCAGAATTGCACCAATTTGTTTATTTTTTATTGTTAATTGTTTTTTTTTTATTAATGAGAAATAATATGTAGCCTTAGATATTTATGTGGGTTATGACTACGCGTCGTTCTCCTAAGGAATTTCGGAAATCAATACAGATTCTAAAAATAAAATGCTTTTTTGGGCACTTGTGAAAAAATTGTCCAAAAATTTTAAAATAACACTCTTAGCTCAAACAAGATTCATACATTATCAGTAGCGCTGCGTTTTCCACGTTCTTGTGATAGCGGAGGAATGGGAAGATGCTTTGTAACATGGTTCAGGTTCATGTGGCTTGTATAGACCTTTATTTGCTATAATGGACTTTATGGAGAATTTGATGATTTTCTAGTGAAAGTTGTGCCCATGCGATGTTTATTTCGGCAAGCCTCGTTTGATAAATGTACGGAAACGTTTTTAAAATTATTAGTCCCTCTCAGGCTTTATGCTAATTTTGGACTAACTATGATTGAAATAGTACCGAAGTCGTTACCGGTTTAAGAATTCAAAACGATTTTTTTTAATCTTCCTGTATTAAAAAGTTATGCGACAAATCTTGGAGCCATATCGATTTTTTTTCTCAAAAGTTGATCTTACCCAAGAATTCATGAACGGAAACGACCATATAATTTATATTACATATTTTTACTTGACTAGAGTGGCAAAAAATCATACGATGGTTACTGCCGAAGTCACTGACTTGATGAATAGTCGGAGAAATGCGTGCGAGGGTGGACATTTAGACGCGAGAAAAGCAAAACAATCCAACATGACACACCGAGTTTTACGCTTGGACTTGGATCGAGAAGGAGGACGTGTTGATTGCGATCGGCGGTCAACGTGCGCGCTCTACTCTGCTCCAAATATGGTAACCCCGCTGGTTGTGGAGTATCACTACACTATAGATAAGCAGACGTAACACCTTAAACAATCAACTCTGCCTGGCAAACTGACAACTAGGTGGTGGTTGTGGGCAAACGTCTGACAAAAGCGATACAAGCGCCATGGGTGAGCTTTTGGTCTAACTACCAACTGTACGAAGAAAAGAATAGAGTGTTACGTCTTTTTGTCTGTCACAACACCATCCCGTGGGTTGATGATGGTAGGGTTCAAAATGTACCGGTTGGATGGCTGGTGAGTCACTAAATAAATGCGATAGGTTGAACGCAAGAGTTGGATGCCCTAAAGAGGAAGTGATCGAGGAAGAGCCACTCGAAGTCGGAGAAACGACCTTGACCGCGCAGTCGTCCAGATAGTTTATTTTTCTCTGTGGCGTATCGCAGCGGATGGCGCCGATCTCTATCCACAAGCCACACAGTTGGCAGAGTTGACGAAGAGAAATATGAACTTATGCCCATATATGAAATGCGCGGCTCAACATCATCGCCAACGGTCGTCGTGTGCAAAATACCTTGCAAACAACCGCCGGAAGCACTGCTGCTCCCATCGAGAACAAACGGACACGTGCAATGTCATGGGTGTTCTGCGTACTCTCCTATATGCCTCTACCATTCGATGCCATATTTTGAAAACATGATAGACAAATTACTCTGTCACGACTGCGCTTTTGCTTTGTCCGCGCCATCAGTAACACTGCTACTTATTTATGGTAATTGTATAAATGGATTATAATATACACGAACTCGGTTCTATGGATAGAACCGCCTCGTAGAACTTCTGTCATCGCAATAACCTGGAATTCCATTTTGGACGGACAGCGATCGGTATCATCAGTCAGTCATTGTTTACTCAAGCACCCCGAACCCATACTTCGAATTCCTTTGTTATCCTCAGACGCAGTCTAAGAGCAATAAAAAAACGGCAATAACTGTTAAACTATACCACCATTCACTATCCATCCATCCAGTGAGACCTATCTCATTTATAATCCGGTATAAGTTCGGAAATTTTAGTTCCTGAAACGAGAGGCACTCAAAACACTACCCAAATAAGGAAAGTAGTTCTTCTTCTGCCGGATAGTTTAAATGGCGCCGCCATCCACAGAGTCGCACTATGGGGCAAGAACTTACTTTGGTTGGCCAAAACCAATAGCGCTCTGGGGATGCGTCCTTGAGCAGTGGTTTCCAGCCTATCTGATAATACGGGCCAGCTCAATGTCAAATGATAGCAAAACAGCACAAGTTATGAAAGGGTTAAAAGTTAACGGTATGTCACATACCGTATGTGCCGGAATTACTTAAAAATTGACATAACTTTCAGAATAGCAAATTAAAAAACTTAAATCTTTAGAAACATAGTCTGAACTGAAAAACAGTTCTTCCAAGAAACTCCTGAGGTTCCCGGACTCCCTTATGAGACCAAGATTGCTATTTGAATGCAATGCCTACAAAACTTAGGAAAAACGCTGTTTCAGTAGAACTTGAATTTTATTAAGGTGAAGATGAATCGAAGCCAAACCTCAAATTTTCAGGAGCACAAATCTGGAGAACCAAACACCCGATTGAGCTGAAAACTTACTTGCGTTCACTTCTGGCTTCTAAATCAGTTTTCATCAAACTGCGACCATCGATACAGTCTCGATTCATTTCCTGTTTTTCACTTTTATAGATTCGTTATTGTTTCATTTTAATTCTTCTGATATTTCTGAAATTGTTGAAAAAAGTTTCAAAAATTTCAAATTAATGTTCGAAGATCCTGAAGAAGTTTCCAATACATACTTACATACTTACATGGACAGTCAGAAAATTTTACCACTTCTATTTCACTGCAACATAATAGGTTTTTTTTAGTTTAGTGGAACTCTGATGTTTTCTTCCTTTCTTTAAAAAATTCAAAATGATTAGAATCGATAAAAATATATGTGAAAACCCAGACTAATCTTCATATTTCCCTATGAGAAAGTCATCAACACATTTTTTACGATTTTGAAGTATTTGTTTTCGTTTCACATCTAGTTTTTATCTAAAAAAATCTGTGACGACATATCTACGCCTATCTATATCTACACCATCTTTTAGGAAACTCTCCATTGCTGATACACGTATTATAATCTACACATAGCATTATTTGAAAATAAGAATGCTTGGATTTATGAACAAAGAGATACTTCGAATTGATAAATATTCACATGCTTTTGCTTAATCTAAAAATTAGTATCTTCTACCAATTGTTTGAGCCATTATTTTCAATTGTTCTCATACTAGCACTTTCGCACCCTTCCTTGCTTTATCGTCCCACAAATTTTTTTTTCAAATTTGCGCCCCTAGGCTTGTAAATCGCTCCAGGGAGGCGAATTCGCCCACTTTGGGAATCAATGGTCTAGAGGTTTAATGCTTCGATTAGATCAATCAGAGCTGGATGGTACTAAATTTTATGTAGATAGCTTACAATTTATCTAGATCTTATGATCGTCCTAGCAAAATAAAACTTTCTTCTGAGAAGTTGTTTATCGTAATTTATTTGAAAGATGATCCGACATGCTCTGAAATAGTGATTCTCAACCTTTCTTTTTCTACGAAATTCTTTAAACATCCAGCAGACCCTTTAAGTTGCGTGTTCTAGGATTAAACATTTACGTAATTTCTTGAAATCTCATTAATATCAATCAAATGATATCCTTGATAGATATACCCTGAGTCACAAGCAATGCAAAAATCTTGTTAAGATCATCTGGAGCTCTCGAAGTCCACTAAAAATCATACCAGAAGTCCGCCAAACATTCTTTCAAGAATTAAAAAAAGTGCGTTTTTAAATCCAACTGAAAATCAGAAACCCAGATAACCATTGATGCGGTTAGGAAGCCAAATTAATTTTCCTTTCTAATTAACGCCTTCAGTTGAAAAGATCCTAACAAAAAAATTGCGTGCAATTTGTCAAAGATATTTTTTTCAGTACGATGTAGATTACTGCGGGTATCTCCAAAGGGTCCACCAAAATTCGCGAAGTTCTGGCCAGGAAATTGTCCAAAGATAATTTAGCCAACAAAGGGCCGTTGCAAGAATCCGTTTAAAATTTTGTCAAGATCTTTTTACCTTTTAATTCCGCTTCTAAATGCTTATCTTCGCACATACGCGTATTTCGACTACCACTTGCAGTCTTTTTCAGTGTCATTTACTCGTATCCACTGATACGTGGATAATAGTAACTGACACTGAAGAAGACTGCAAGTGGTAGTCGAAATACGCGTATGTGTGAAGATAAGCATTTAGGGGCGGAATTAAAAGCTACAAGGTACTCCATCTACTTTTAAGTTTCTCTATTGAGATTCTGCTCAGAGGACTCGAATACATTAAAAAGAGAAGATCTTTTTAAAAATCTTGTCATATGTTCGTCAAGAATATTCTTTGTAAACTGTCAAGGATCACCATGGGATTTCCGTCAGGGAGGGGCAAGCAATCATAAAAGTTTATTCATCAATTTTACGCAAAAACGATCAGTATGCACAATTTCAGCACCCTTTTTGCATAAACTTTGTACTCTGAAGAACAGCCATGCTTATTTTTCATTCACAGTTAGTAAAGTGGAACTGAAAAACCTTCGTGGTTCATTTTTTCTGCGTAGCTTGTCCTTTAACGGTTTAAAAAATCCATATTGTAAAAAGTTCGAAATTTTGATTAATAATTTTCTAAATGTTTTGATTTTAGCTTTTCCTCCGTTTATGTATTTTATATAAAACTTAAAAACACAAAACATAAGTTCATGAATTCTACGGTAACATTTGTTGCAAAATTTTCTCCGTAAACTACTCCCTGTATCCTGTACGTATTTTTCTAAGAATTCCACCAATGATAAGTTCAATTTCTTAACAGATTCCTTCGATAATCTCCTTCTGAATTCCTTTAGAAGTTACGCTGTTGCTTTAGGAATTATTTTAGGAATACTGTCTATGTTTTTCTATTTCATTTATGTTCGTTTCTTGGGATATCATAAACATGTTTCTTTAGAAATTGCTCCTAGTATTTTTTTTTTCGTTCCAATTTCACAAAGAATTCTGCCATCGATCTCTTTGGAGGAATTTTATTGAAGATTTTTAATGAAACACATCCAAGGATTTTTCTTATAGTTATTTCAGGGATGTCTTTGAGAAAATATGTTTTTAAAATGTTATCAGAAGTATTTTTACGCATTTCTGCAATTTCAAGATTAATTTCAACTCCAAGAATCAAGAAATACTCTTAGATCATCAAAAATTTTCAGAGGTTGAAACTCCAAACGTCTTTTCGCGGGAATACCTTTTAACATTCTTTTAAGCATAATTAAAATGATTTATCCAAAGTTCCATCCAGAGATTTCTTTATACATTTACCCAAGAACTTTTGAAAAATCCATCCATAAGTTTCTGGATTTCTTCTTTGAGTACTCTAGGAATTCTTTCAGGAAATCCTACGAGGATTTATCCAGATTTTTTTCTAAGAATATCCCTTGTAGGAATATGGAATCCGAGAAATATCTTGGGAAATTTCCTTAGGATCTTGATGATTTTTTTTTTGGTAGTGTTCTTTGAGATATTCATAGATAAATTATAATTAGGGTAAGTGTATCAGTTATGTACATAGTGGTTCCCTATTTCGCCATACGTGATAACTTTAATGTCTTCAAATTTTGAAAATTTGTATGTGCTGTAGCAGTTAGATTTAAGATATATCTCGATGTTAAAGCATTCAAAAATATTTAAGATGTGAAGACTTTTTTTTAAATACTTAAATTAACTAAAATGAAAACTTCTACATTACACCGTGTCCAATATATTCTCATACACTTTTTCTTTTCTTTGGTATAACTTTACTGAATGTAGGATAATCCAATATTGTAGTATTTCATTGTAGTCTGGTAGTATTATACTAACGTAGAAAAGCTTGTTTTATGAATAAGAAAAAATAATTGCTATGATGAGTGATGAAATGTCCATTGAAGTCGTGTTTTGCACTTAAAATGAATTTTTGTTCATATTGGTCTGGTTTACAAAGTGAAAATCAGAGCATTCACAAAAAAGTTTCAGAAACTTTAAGTTGATCATATTGCGTTTTGAATAGATAAATATTGATAAAATTTGATAAATATATGTGCGATAACTGCAGATTGAAATTGGGCTCTGCCTATGAGCGTGCCGCTGGAAATATTTTTCGTATATTCTTAGGTTAATAAAATAAGTTTATAATTGAAATATTTCCAAAATATTGCCTGTAGTGAATCAGTATTGTAACCACTATCAAAAAATATTATCACCAATGATGTCAGTTAGACAAGCGCAAAGTAATGTTATCTCGAATTTGTATGAGAATATACTGGACACGGTGTAAACTCTTGAAAATCCCCAAAGCATCCTAGAGAAATTCCTGGGGAAATTCTTGCCGGATCTATTTTTATACTATACCTGGGGTGATTCCAAGAATAATCCAAGATGGATTGCTTGAAAAATACATAGGAAAAATTCCTAAGCTTTTCTCTCTAAGACTGAAGAATTTAACTTCAGACTTTTTCCAAAAGTTCAGCATGACGCAATTGGACATAAACATAGATTCTGAAGACTATCTTTTTAAAATTCAAAGTTAATGGAAACCTAATTTAGTATTATACCATTTTATTCTTATAGAGTTCGTATCCTTTGACATACATATACGCGTATATCTTCCTCAACTGTGAGGCAGTTGAGGTCGAAGTACAGATACGCGTATTAAAGGTATTGTCGGCCTTACAGTTGAGGACGAAATTCGCGTATATGTCAAAGGATAGAAGCGCTATTACAATTAACTGGTATAGAACTAAATTCGGTTTTCTTTTACAGCTTTTACAGCTCAAAGATTTATTATAAAAATAAGTCATATTTTGAAATACAAATAAACAAAAGTTTGAGTCTTTATGATAAGCAAATAACGATATCATACAAAAACAAATGTTAGAAAATCATGATATTTTGAAACTGCCTCAAATTGAAATATCGCTGCGCATAACGGCTAATTCTTCCTTTTATTTATTTTGAAACAAATCTATATAAATAAAAATGGAATGGTGTTTGTATGTCACGAAATGGCTTACGAACGGGTCAGTGGATTTGGATAATTTTTTCTCCATTTGGTTCGTCAAGGGTTCCGACGTGTTTGTGAGTATAAAAGTTGCAGGATATTCACCGGGAAAGTCGGAATAACGAGAGTGAACGGAACTGTCACTTTGTATGGGACGATTCGTAGTGGTTTTCAACAGCCTACTTGATGGCAAGACGAAGTTTGCCGGGACCACTAGTTTAGAATATATCCTTGGAGAGAACTTCACGGTCATCAACTATTCATAAAATTGGCTTCTTCTAAATACAATGACAATGCTATTCACATCTGTTGTAGAGGAGTAATTATTTCGAAATGTATTAAATGCACTTCAATTGTTTTTAGAGACCTAGATAAACTGAAACTGATCTAGATTATGTTTTTAACTTGTTAGCATTGTTTTATGAAAAATTGCTGGTGCTCGTTTGTTGAAACAATTTACCAGTAGATATCGCAGAAGAATTGTTTTACTAAGATGCGTCTGTCAAAAGATAGAATTGATCCAGTTAACTTATATGCTTCTTAGATCAAATTCACTGTCCATAAAAGCATACCCGTCCCATATGGGAAAAGTAGGCATTTGGAAAATAGCGCCTAAAGCCTAATTTGCTGCTGGATAGGAATCGCTAAAGAAAATTCTCGCAGATTCCGTGCAGAAATTTTCACAGCGACTCCCGTTTGAACTAACAATTCTTTTCAACTGCGTATTGCGATCAGAAAAAAGCGCATTCTTGATCGATTCCTTGCAGAAATTTCCCATGCATCAAGATAGGCCGAGAAATTACTTGTCAGCAGCGAATCGGGCTTAACAATCAACGCTCCGTCATCATAATCATCGTCATCATCGAAACTTGAAAAGCAGTTTTTCTGTTCAAAACTAAACATTATTCGATGAAAATGTGTTCACTGTGTTTCGGTTGGAGAACAGAATACAGTGAACACATTTTCCTGAAATTTTTTTTTTGATTTTGAACGAAAAAACTGCTTTTGAAAATTTCGAAATCGATGACGGATCCTGCCCCCTTAAGGCTTGAAATTTGTCTTGCCATACGAATGTTCATAATTTTCTTGTACATTTCTGCATAACTCATTTTGTTTCTGTCGATCAGCAGAAAATATAAACTTAATCACAATTCATGTTTTGCGGTTACTATTTGGAAACCTGTCGTGCATCGCTTGCGTAGTGTCGCGGATCATTAGAAGTATTTGATCCTTTGACCTTGTCGCTTGTTCTTGCGGGGCCGGGCGGCAAACCTTTGTGTCGCCCCACAAGGACTTCCAGATCCTTACATTATCCCACTAACCCAATATACTTTTCATGGCAACTGTGGAGATGCATAAGATTCTTGGGTCTCTAGTAATGTGTTTGAACTCAGAAATGCCGGTCTGACTGGCAACACCCAGATACGTTCCACATGCGTAAATTATTCATCCCACTTTTTCTCACGCATTTATCTCCTATCTCTTATCGAATATAGTAGTTAGATGTAGATATCACCGATCGCAATCGATCGGTTATGATCATGCCTATATTCACCACTGGCCTTATCGTATCGCCTCTATACGAAAGGTAGTTTTTCAGTTTTACTCGATCCGCGAGCCGTCTCGCTTCGTACAGAATTTGCACAGTGAACAAATCCGTCGAGCAATAAAGTGCTGTGAATAAATCGGTCTTTTTTGAATTGCAATTCTGCGTCGCGAGTTTCAAGTGCACGTCCGAAAACATCTTTTGCCAACGGTCCCGGTAAAGTGCATAAACATTTGGTCCTTCGAGCCGGATTACCGTTGGACGATCGATCGTGAACTATTGAACTGTGAACAATCAAACCGCCGTCTGCGATTGAAAAGTGATTGCGAGGACAATTGTGGCCATTGTTGGCAAAGCTTCAATCGCCTGTGTGAATTGTGGCTCAAAAGAGCGAAGAAACAGAAATTGGTGCTGTTCCTGTACCCGGTTGATGATATCTTCATCGAACGTAAAGTGCTCTGCTCAACCCCTGGGCGGTAACCGATCGACGCTGAGCTGCGGATTGAGAGTGCTGGCGATCAACGACTTCTGCTTGGATCCAGGATCAGCAGTGACAAGGGAAGTAGAATTGCTTAAGATTTGTGGTGCGCCATGCATGAGGCACATCAGATGAGATAATATTGATGGACATCCAAATAAAATGGTGGTTGAAAACTAGATTTCATTTGCATGCGAATTTGTATCCCTGAGTTCAGTTGACGGTTGGTCTTTGGTTCTGCTGGCTTTTCCGAGGCTCGTTATTTCACCTGGTTGGCTCCCCTCGTTGTTGTCAAGTTGGTCGGTCTGTTCTCAGTCAATTTGTGGGCCGTCGAGTCGAGTCGCGAATCGCGGTTGTCGAGTGATAGTGAGTGCAAGTGAACTTGAACATTGTGCGGTTTGCTTGACAGACTACAGTGCGGTGCAAATAATAGGGAACAGTTGAACTTTTTTGAATTTTTCAATAAGTGGTTCGAGAGTGAATTTTCAAAATGAGTGATCTGAAGGAGTTGAAGTCGCAACAGCGACAAATTCGGAGCACGTTTGAGGGAGTGAAGCAGTTTATCGCGAAATTCAAGCGCGACAGGCATGAGGCTCAAATCGACACCCGAGTGGAAATCCTGGAGGAAGCAATGAAGAAGTTTTACGGTCTGCGTCGGAAGATCGAAGCGCTCACGGAGGAAGCTGATGAGAAGGAGTTGCTGGCTACCAAGGGTGATCCAGAAGAGATGAAGGCAAACCTGGAAGCACTCGTTGAAAAGCGGCAGTTAGAACATAGCATCATCATCCAGCAAGCAGAAGACAGTTATTGTGAGCTGAAGTCAACGCTACAGCTTCTACGTGGCAAACCGCCCTCAGAAGGTTCCTCTGGTCCATCTGTTAGTTCCCAAGGAGGTTCAGCGGCTCTGTCAACAGTCAAGCTACCGGAGATTCGGTTACCTAGCTTCAATGGAAACATCCGTGACTGGGTGACATTTCGGGATATGTTTAGGAGTCTGATCCACCGCAACACCCAGCTGACTGATATCGACAAGTTCACCTATCTCCGATCTTCACTAGCAGGAGAAGCTCTTCAAGAGGTTGAACGGATAGAGATAACAGCGGCGAATTATTTCATCGCCTGGCAGCAACTGCAGAAGCGGTATGAGAATAAAAAACTCATCGTCAAATCTCATATCGATGCACTTTTCGCAGTTGAGCCGTTGAAACGGGAGAGTTACGAGGCATTGTGTCATCTCATTAGCGAGTACGACCGTAATCTCCAAATGCTGGACAAAATCGGCGAAGACACCTCCGGATGGAGTACCATTCTCGTCTACATGGTGTGCTCTAGACTGGATTCAGCAACCCTCCGAATCTGGGAAACGCATCATGCCTCAACGGAGGTGCCAGTGTACGAAGAGCTGATGGAGTTCCTGCGCAAGCATTGTGCTATCCTGCAGTCGATAGCACCAGCGAAGTCCGCTCAAACCGAGTCGAAGAAGCCCAAGTTCACCGTGAGCCACGCTCAGACATCCATTCCAGCCAATCGGTGTCCCTTTTGCTCAGAAGAGATGCATTCAGCGTTTAAGTGTCAGAAGTTCATGAAGATGAAGATTCCTGAGCGGTACGAGAAAGTGAAACGGCACGGACTGTGCCTGAATTGTTTGTCTTCGTCACACATGGTTAGAGCGTGTACGGCCGGCGTCTGCCGACACTGCCAAAGGAAGCATCATTCTCTCCTCCACTCTGGAGGTGGTGCCGGTGGAAAACCTGCCATTCCCGCCGCTCAAAACGATTCCTCCGGCCCACAGATTCAGAACCGATCACAGACGAACACGCAGCAACCACAGACACAAGCCCAGAACCAACCAACACTGACTCAGACACCTAGCACGGGATCATTTCCCGTCGCAAACATAAGTTCGCACCCCCCACCACCAGCCACCACAAATCGCACACTTTCAAGCAATTCCCTACCCGCCACCATACACACTTCTTCTCGCCAAGTTTTGTTGTCGACAGCGCTAGTTCGCGTGTCAGACAGATACGGAAACACTCAACTAGCTCGAGTACTCCTCGATTCTTGCTCGGAATACTGTTTCGTCACAACAAGTCTTTCTCAAAAACTGAGACTAACTGAAACATCCAGCTACCTATCCGTGGCCGGAATAGGAGGCTCTGTTGTGAAATCCACCAAGAAGGTGGACGCCACTATAGCTGCGCGGTCGTTCCACATTTCATCATACTCTGCGAACATCCAGCTTCACGTCCTGCCGAAACTTACCTCTGAGTTGCCGATTCATTCCGTCAACATCGAGAAGCTAGCTATTCCTAGTGAAATCATCCTGGCAGATCCTAATTTCTGCGAACCAGGCCCAATCGACATTATCCTCGGCGCAGAATACTACTACGACTTTCTCCTGGAAGATAGGAAGAAACTGTTCGAAGATGGACCAACGCTGCAAAGCACAGTCTTCGGATGGGTTGTATCTGGTCGAGTTCCCGGGAACGCCATCAAGATTCCCTCTACGATTACCCACTCATATTCCACGGTTGAGCTGCGAGATCTCGTCGCTAAGTTCTGGGAGTTGGAGTCCTGCAACAGTTCCAGTACGATGTCGGTGGAAGAAACAGTGTGCGAGGAGTTGTTCGACAAGACGACAGTACGTGATGGAGATGGAAGATTTGTAGTCACCCTTCCCAAAAGGGAGCATATCATCAATCAATTGGGCGACTCCAAGCTCACGGCGCTGAAGAGACTTCACGGGATGGAGAGACGTTTCATCGGCAACGACATGTTGCGAACTCTTTACATCGACTTCGTCCAAGAATATTTGTCCATGAACCACATGCGCGAGGTTGACGTTAGTGAAGATGACAAGCTGTCCTACTATCTCCCACATCACGCCGTTCTCAAACCCGAAAGCACGACAACAAAGCTACGTGTTGTGTTCGACGCCTCCTGTCGAACGTCGACGGGAACATCCTTGAACGACGGATTAATGGTAGGACCTGTGGTGCAAGATGACTTGCTCGCCATCATTCTGCGTTTTCGCTGTTGGAAGTTCGTGTTAGTTGCGGATATCGCTAAAATGTACCGAATGGTCAAGGTAGCAGAAGCCGATCAGCCCCTCCAGCGGATTCTATGGCGAGATTCGCCTGACCAGCCTGTCAAGACGTACGAATTGACAACGGTCACGTACGGCACGGCCTCAGCACCATATCTTGCAACCAAGTGCCTCCAACGGCTAGCAACGGAAGGAGAAGCGTCGCACCCGGCAGCTGCGAAAGTCGTCCGCAAGGATTTTTACGTTGACGATTTGTTGACTGGTACCGACAGCCTCGACGATGGGAAAGCACTCGCCATAGATCTAATTTCGCTGACGAACTCAGCAGGCTTCATGTTGCGCAAGTGGAGCTCGAACAGTTCCGAGCTGTTGGCCACGATTCCAGCAGAGCTTCGAGACGAACGCTCCACCCTTGAACTCGATTCGTCAACGTCGATTGTTAAAACTCTTGGGCTCACTTGGGAACCTGCTAAGGACATTTTCAAGTTCGCCGTACCATGCTGGAATTCTGAGCCAACCATCACCAAGCGGGTTGTTCTCTCCGACACCGCCCGCATCTTCGATCCTCTGGGCCTCATCAGTCCGGTTACTGTCCAAGCGAAAATATTTCTTCAGCAGTTGTGGAAGCAGAAGTCAGATTGGGATGAGGCTTTACCTGAAAACTTCCAGGCCGTCTGGAACGAGTTTCGTCGGAATGCTGGTGCACTCGAGACTCTCTCGGTTCCAAGATGGACAGGCTTCAGTAGCAGCTTAGTATCGGTGGAGCTGCATGGATTCTGTGATGCATCGGAGGCAGCATATGGTGCTTGCCTGTATCTGCGGTGCGAATCATCGGATGGGTCAGTTACCGTCCGCCTCATCACGTCGAAATCGCGCGTGGCGCCGCTGGAGGACCTCTCCCGCAAAAAGAAGAAGCAGTCGATCCCGCGACTGGAGCTCTCATCGGCTTTACTTCTGAGTCATCTCTTCGAGAAATTCCGGAATAGCGTCCACATTTCCGCCAATGCCTACTTCTGGACGGACTCCATGATAGTCAAGTGTTGGCTGTCGTCACTTCCGTCACGTTGGCAAATGTTCGTAGCCAACAGAGTATCAGAAATCCAGCACATTACTAAGTCTGGAGTCTGGAATCACGTCGCTGGTGCTGACAATCCGGCGGACATCGTATCCCGCGGGATGACACCTGCACAGTTGACATATCAGTCGGTTTGGTTCGAAGGTCCATTGTGGCTACGCCAAGATCGAACCACTTGGCCCAAGTCAACTGCTGTTCAACCAGAGTTGAACAAGGCATTGCTGGAGGAAAAGCCAGCAACATCATTTCCCGCTCAAATCAAGCCACCTAGTTCGATATTTTTGCTCCGGTCATCGTTTCCGATACTAGTCCGACTCGTTGCATGGATTCGTCGGTTCGCACACAACGCCATCCCGAGAAACCGTGTCTGCAAGCGCAGTGGTAATCTGTCATCATCGGAACTCAAAGAAGCCGAACTACAGTTAGTCCGGTTGTCCCAGTCGGAAAGCTTTCCGGCGGAAATAGCTGCGTTGTCTAAAAATCAGCCTATCAGTCCATCGTCGAAGCTCCTTACAGCGAATCCTTTCTTGGCCGAAAGCGTACTTCGTGTCGGCGGCCGGCTGCATAATGCTCCCATAGCAGAAAGCCGCAAGCATCCGCTGATTCTTCATCATCAACATCCGCTGACGCAGCTGATAATGGACCACTACCACCGAAAACTGTTCCACGCCGGACAGCAACTCTTGATCAGTTCCATCAGAGAGAAGTTTTGGCCAACACGTGCCCGAGACGTCGCCCGTAGGACCATCCATCGTTGTGTTCCCTGCTTCAGGAGTAAACCAAAGGTCCACGAGCAGTTGATGGCCGATTTACCGTCCGTCCGGGTTACACCCGGAACTGTTTTCCAGAAAGTAGGAATCGACTTATGTGGACCGTTCTACATCCGATATCCAGGACGACGAAGTGCACCGATAAAAACTTTTGTGTGTATTTTCGTCTGTTTGGCAACCAAGGCCGTTCATATGGAGATCGTCGCCGACCTATCAACTCAAGCTTTCTTGGCGGCCTTCAAACGGTTCGTCGCAATCCGTGGTAAGCCACAACTGGTCATGTGTGACAACGCGACCAATTTCGTAGGAGCGAACAAGGAGCTTGAAGTACTTCGTCGGCAGCTGAATCATCAGCAAGACGTACTGGTCAATGCAGCAGTTGAAGATGGAATCGACTTCAAGTTCATCCCGCCTCGCTCTCCGAATTTCGGTGGACTGTGGGAGGCGGCAGTGAAATCCTTTAAAGGCCACTTCCGTAAGACTATCGGTGACAGAACATTGACGTACGACGAGCTACACACCGTTGTTCATCAAGTTGCAGCGATCCTAAACTCTAGGCCATTGACACCGCTCAGCAACGACCCCGCCGACTTCACGGCCCTCACACCAGGCCACTTTCTAGTTGGCAGACCTCTCACGGCCGTCCCAGAGCCGGACCTACAAGAGGTTCCGGAAAATCGTCTGTCCCAGTGGCAACGCACTCAGCATTTCGTCCAGCAGCTATGGAGAAAGTGGAAGTCGCAGTACCTCTCGGATCTCCACAATCGGACGAAGTGGACCCGAAAACGCGATAATCTCCACGTTGGAACTTTGGTCCTCGTGAAGGAGGACAATCTGCCACCACAAAAGTGGCGATTGGGCAGAGTTTCCGAAGTATTCAACGGTGACGACGGAAACGTCCGCGTCATAACCGTCCGCACGCAGGACGGCGTCTTTCGAAGGGGCATTTCGAAAATTTGCATCCTTCCCATCCGGGACAACGATCAAGAGTCCCAATCAGAAAAGCAGTAGTTTTTCGAGCGAGGTGCCTTCGCACCACGGAGGGTCCTCATAGTGGCCCTCCGGTTCCAGTTAAGTAGTTGTATAATAATGTAATTCAAAAAATTCAAGGAATGTTTATCCCCCATAGCTGCATCGACGTCCCGGTCACCGGGATAGTCATCATCATCGAGCCGTCTCCAACCATTGGCCTCCCAGTCCGCCAACCGTCCGGTCTGCATGAAGACTGTCCTGTGTCGTCGCTTGTCCGTCCGAGGTTTTGGTGCATGATTTTGCCTTCCTATTGTTCAAATTCTTCGCAATCACAGTAACGCCACACATCGTCCCCTGAGCGATGGGCCCGTCGCTCGAGTCGCTGGTTCCATCCGATCGGTCATCAGACGAATTGATCACTCGTCAGGAAGACCTCCGTCAACCGTGAACCGGCAACCTAGATGTTCAGCGTCAGCATGTGATCATCGATTTCGTCTGCCAAACTCGGCAGCATCGCGGTGCCATGGGCACCCGCGGAGGCCCGGACGCAAGGGCCTCCGCACCAGGCAAGTTATGTTAAAATTGTTCAATTCCTCGTAAAAAGCTTCGTATATTTTGTAGAATCGTGCTCTCTCACCAGGCCCGGAGGCCTCCATCAGCGATCTCCTGAGCGCATACGGCCAGGACAGACAACCATTGAAGTGTGTTCCACTACCATGGCCAATGGCAGACGACCGGAGATGGATCGTCATCCACCCAACTCCAGCTTTCCCAGCTAAAGCTGCTCATCATCTTGCATGCTTGGTGCATCCACTGTCGAGCAACCGATGCAGTCTATCATCACTACGGTCGGCAATCGAAAGTTGGCCAAGGTCACTAAGCAGCACAGCAGTATCAAAATATCAGTGTCTCCAATAGTTGAACCAGAAAATTTGTTTACATCAAGAGATATAATAAGAGTAGTAATCATTGAAAAGGACTTAGGTAGCGTTAGGTATACTACACCAGATTGCAAAATTTAGTTACATTTTTAGTTTGAAATCTATGCGATTTCAAGGCGGCCGGCATGTTTGAACTCAGAAATGCCGGTCTGACTGGCAACACCCAGATACGTTCCACATGCGTAAATTATTCATCCCACTTTTTCTCACGCATTTATCTCCTATCTCTTATCGAATATAGTAGTTAGATGTAGATATCACCGATCGCAATCGATCGGTTATGATCATGCCTATATTCACCACTGGCCTTATCGTATCGCCTCTATACGAAAGGTAGTTTTTCAGTTTTACTCGATCCGCGAGCCGTCTCGCTTCGTACAGAATTTGCACAGTGAACAAATCCGTCGAGCAATAAAGTGCTGTGAATAAATCGGTCTTTTTTGAATTGCAATTCTGCGTCGCGAGTTTCAAGTGCACGTCCGAAAACATCTTTTGCCAACGGTCCCGGTAAAGTGCATAAACATAATGGTTATCCAACTAATATTCCTTCCCTTCCCCGATTACTGTGAGAACGTGGCCGGTGCCGTTATTGACCTTGAAAATTTTAGCTCTTGATTTGTGCTCATTGAGAGAGGTATTCATTAAATTTCTGTGCAAATCCGATTGCTCTGGTCAATCACGGTGTAACAACTACGAATTATACGGTCATCTAGGCTCATGCTCATACTCATTCATGTTTTGCAGTTACTATTTGGGTTGAAAGATCTCGTAGAGACTTTAATACCTTTATTTTTCGATATGGGGCAGCTCCAGCTTCATATTTTCCCACAATAGTTTATAACAAAGTGTGTTAGATCTCATATGCGTAGTGACATATATATTGAAACAAGAATATTGCGATGAAAAAAGTGTTAGCTTGAAAGTCAATATGGGACAACTATGCCTTTATGTACAGTTAAATACCGCCAATATAAGGCTCTAATTAACCTAAAAAAAATTTCGATGGTTTGATGTCATTTGGAAAGCATCACCAGATCGCTAGAGGTTTTGGCCAACATAAGCAGGTTTCTGTCCCATAGTGAGTCGTCACAATCAATGCGGTGAGTCGCACATTAAAACAGCTTGTTCTAGAATTTTTGAACACACGACTGACGACCGAACCGAACGGGTCAATTCTCGGTATCAGTTTTATCTAAAGCACTCCTGACTGCACTCTGACTGTCTGGCTGGCGGTGTCCGCAACTGGTCGTGAGAGCATCCGTTTCCAGTTAAGGCTAAAAAGGATAAAACGAGATTTATGTCGACGGTGTTGTTGTTGTTGTTGTTCACGATGTGTAAACCGCCGAGTGACTGACGGAGAACAGCCTGCATACCATACTGACACCATATCAACAACGACTGACGTCGCCGTCGTTATCGTCTCTTGTTACCTCTGGGCCGCAGGTACCCACCGCTTTTTGTTTTATTTTGATTCAAGTTCGCCATTGACGGTGCGGGAATAACCGTTGTGTACGCTCAAGTGCGGACCATGAACTTGCGGTTGGTGGGATTCTTGTTGAGTAATACAGATCCAGTTACTGTAGAGGAATTTAAACGTACTGAATTTTTGCGAGGTTATACTATAACGAGGAATGTTTTTGTACGTTTTTATAAATACAAGAATAAAAAAATCTTGGATTGCTTAACGATTTTCGTTCCTATCAGTTAGTGAGCTACTATTAACCGCTATCCTCAGCTTCTGTACCATTGTGTTCTACATCATTCAGGTGTTCAGCATAGTATACCTTTCACCTTTCGATCGCTTTGAGAAACTGTGCAGAAATAGCTAGTCAGCTCGTGCCAAAATAAAATATACTCGCATATCTCTACCACTTTTGGATACGAACTTTTGTCCATTCGACTTTTCGTCCTTTCGATGTTTTGTAAAAAAAAAAAACTTGTGAATAACTAAAACGTTTTGTTATAAGTTTCTTTCATTTTCCCAGTAATGTAACGAAAGTGTCCTCTTGTAGATTCTAAAGATCTTACAGTCTAGGTATGGTCAAGAATTTTTCAAATATCATGGAATGAGTCCAGAATAGGAATCTGTTGCAGATCGTGACCCCTTCAAAGATATTTGAAATATCATCAGCAATCCGTCGTAGTAATTCATTGAAAGATTCTTCCCAAATACCTATTTTATTTCTGTTCGGATCCGCCACTGCCGCCAGATGTTAGATACTAAATGTTGCCGGGTACAGGGGAATTTGAAATCAAAAACAAAGTAAACACATGTTTTGCTTTCATAACTATTTTAAATATTTCAAAGGCTTTTACGAAAAGCTGGACATCACATTACAATAACAAGATATGCTATCGTATCAATATTTGTTATTTTGAAACTCTTGGAATAACTACTGAATGTCAAATCCTTGCATATTTTCCCATTTTTAATTCAAGGTTTATCGTTATACCCACTGTTTATACACTATTTCCACTGTTTATAGACTAGTACTATGTACTATGTACAACACCTTCATAAGCCTAGTACTATGTAGTATGTAAAATCAAAACCTGAACTTTGCAGAACAATTAAGATGGAATTCCGCTGAGTCTATTTTTTTTTTTTTCGTGTTAGAGATTTGTTCTACCTCCAAGGGCATTGAGCCATAGAGTATTGTTGTGCTTGCCACAGGATGAATACATGCAAATATGGTTAATTGGTAAACAAAGCTCAGAGGTTACAGTAATTTACAGTATATTATAAAACAATAAGTTAAGAAACAAGCTTTGTCCCAATTGAAACGACTCTTTCACATAACACTACGACATGTGCAAATCAACCCAAACAAACAAAAAACTGCGTCTCGGATGAAAAATGATCAAACGACTCTTTACGCCTCCGCGAACAAGACTGGCGAAAGATAGCTGTAGATAGTGAGGTGTTTCACAACACCACCGGTCCCCCTGCGTAGAATCGAACGCCGATAGGTAGGCGGCAAAGCTGACCATTTCGGTGTGAAAATTGGCGAGATTAGACGGCGGACGATCAGTGCAAACGGCCACATTGTGAGACGTAATGACGTTGGTTCTAGGTCGCTGGGTGGTTCGTGATTTTTTTTTTGGTAATCCAATCAAAAACTTGTTTGCAATTAGTTCGAATTAATCAGAGATGAGGCTGGCTGGCCTTTATCGGCGAATGTATTTTTATTGTGATTGGTTTCTATAATTGAAAAGATGAGTTTTGGCCGAATTTGGGACGTGAAGTCGTTATTTTGGATCATGGACTTTTAAATCAATGCCAATATGTATATGATTTCTAATAAATTTGCACGGAAACCTATTTTTTTCAAAGCCATTGACAGGGCATCCATCCATCTAATAAATCTGGGAGAAACCGGAAAACCCAGCTAATTTTAAATAACCGGAAAAAATACGGTAAATATAGAACACACTAGAAAATAGCACTATGTCATTAATAAAAAAAGCGCTATGGGCGAAGTAGAAAATATTGCCTGAGCATGCACGATTGCCTGACAACTTGCACTTTGCATCAAGCAGAGATGCAGGCTTTGCCCCAGTTGGAACGTAATGCTAGAAAGAAGAATATCTTGATGAGTTTGGTGGGTTGACGTGCACAGATAGTTAACGGTTTCTAGTATTTTACAGTTAAATTCTGTTAAAAATCCTCGACATCTTTGACAATTTTTACTGACAATTGTCATTCCTGTGAGATGCTTTGTGAATTCCTGGCTGAAGGTATTGGGCAGATTTAATTAAGATCGTATGGAACATCATTGAAATCCTTGAACATTTTTTAGAAACGTACTTAGGGATTCCTGGCAGGGTTCTTGATGAGATGCTTGATAGATTTCCTTTCAAATTCATGGCAAAATCTCAAAAGAAGTTTGCAGTAATACTAACGGAAATCGAAGCGATAATTGACCAGTTTCTTGAAAGTTCTATAAAAAATCACTAAAAAAGGTAATTAGTGGATTACTAATACGATTTTTAGTGAATAAAAGATCCCTGGCTGTTTTTCTTGATTTTTTTTAGTAAATTCCTAGCAGTTGGTGAAAAGCTTGGGTCATTGGGTGAAATAATGAATTTTGGATGGATTCATTATAAATTACCACAGGGCTGGTCTCGAGTTACTTTAGACTTTTTGAGTTACTTAGTTGACTTGGTCACTATGGTCACATTTTTCACTTATTGCAACGAAAATTCACTAAAATCACTTTTTTTCAGAGAAATGGTCACTATAGTCACTATTTTCTGATGATAAATCAACAATAATCTGTATCAGCTTTTTAAAATGAAATAGCAGGACAGTAATGTTTTACTGGTTTGTATTATTACACAAACATTTTTTTTTCGATCAGAATATAAGAGTGTCTTGAAAGGGATGGATTCTTTGCTAACTTTCTATGAATTCATGTAAACGTTGTCCAGATATTTCTGACAGAATGTCTGAATTTTTTTGTTAGATTTTGTGATGAAAGTTCCGGTGAAGTTTTAAAATTTTAATGTCGGCTTATATTTCTGGCGTAGGAATGGGTTCTGACAGAAAACCTGGACGAATTCCAGATAGACCCGCTAAGTTTATTTAGATCTGATTCATGGTAACATTTGTGGCGTAATCAACGAAGAATAGCCAGAAGGGTTCTTTTACCTACCTTTCGAAGGAAACTCAGCAAAAGTCTTTTAAGTAAGAACCCTGTAACTGATTCAGTACATTAAACGAAAAATTATTTTTTAAATTGTCAGAAATTTGTTCAGCAATTATGCCTAGTAGTTCAGCAGGAAACTAGTTCAAAAATGTAAAAAGATATTGATTCAATAATTTTACTAGAAATTTAAACAAATGCGAAAGATAATTCATTCACGGTTTAAGGTGAAGATGAGTTGAAGCCAAATCTATAGAACCAGACAGCGGTTTAGGCTAAAAACTTGATCAAATGGTCATCATAAGCAAGTGACCAGTCGATCAAGTTTTCAGCTTGGATGGTTGTCTAGTTCTCTACATTTGTGTTCTTGAAAATTTTAGATTTAACTTCGATTCATCCTCACTTAAGCCTAAATTTCGCCATAATTTATTTCTTCAAAGGTGATAAATTTCGAATTTCCTGAAGCTTTTTATCTACCGGCTGGAATCTGAGATCATATTGAAAAATATATCATATTAAAAACACTTTAAGTTTTAAGAGTCTCCTTTTGTTAAGTAATCGGACTAAGATTTATATGTAATTATATGCATGTTAAAACCTTCTTTAGAGAACCCTTAATTTTAGATTAGAAATCGGAATAGCTCAATCATTGAAGCACATTTGTTCTTAAATCTTTAATAATGATAATTTTAACCATAGGCTAGTTCATCTCGGGACCATCTCTTTACTTCCCTTCCGAAGGTAGTCGTCATTATGACCTCATGATCATTAGTGACTATCGAGGTGTTCCCAGACAACCAGAATGTACGTATAATGAAATCACCTTTTGCGTTATGCGATGCTCATATGTGAAATGTTTACGTATAAGATGTCGCGAAAAAGTCTAATGAGTTCAAAAGTTGAGGCGATATACGTACATATTATATGTGATGTAAAATAACATGCAATGCGAGTGTGTAGATTTTATTAAGAACTAATCTGTACTCTTATGCGAGTTAATTTATTATAACAATATAAATTTCACAGTTGCTTCGGATTGATCCGACTTACTTTGTACTAGTATACATAGTATAGTCGAAACAAAATGTACATTAGAGGGGTTCAAAATGTAATAATGTTTGAAAATCCAATCTCCCATATCTTTCATACCTTCTTAGCATTACGTCCTCACTGGGACAGAGCCTGCTTCTGAGCACTTTCACGATTATTAACTGAGAGCTTTCTTTGCCAAAGTTGCCATTGTCGCATTCGTATATCGTGTGGCAGGTACGATTATACTCTATGCCCAGAGAAGTCAAGGAAATTTCCATTACGAAAAGATAATGGACCGATCAGGAATCGAACCCAGACACCTTCAATACCATCATCACCATAAAAAAGTGAGCAGTGAAATTTTCAGCTTTTCGTGGTGATTCAAAGGTGGCCCAAAGACAATGTAAGTTTATATGGAAATTACTATGGAGAAATTTTAAAAAATTTTCAATACATGTTATTGAGCAAAAATAAAAAAAAAAACCATGAATATCTCTTCCCCCACCCGTCAGATTGAATTGCTCTTTTCAGCTACTTTCTTTATAATGATTAGAATTTTAATTATAATATTTTTTTTTATATAGAATTTTCGAAATTCCAGCAAAGTTAGAAACTTCCCCGTTTGTTAGAAACCTACTTCGGCTATCTAGGATGCTAATGGGGTTTAGGATCTGTGGGTCTCACTCAACGGTCTATTACGGATGCACGTCTCGAGTATGGTACCGTAATCCGGAGGCAAATTGATCACTATTTTACAATTTTTTGTTGTTTTCCTTCGGAATTCAAATACCGTCAATAAATTTCGACACAACCAGTACTTCATTGATCTTCATCAGTTTACGAAATCGACTTTTCATGAAATAATATTGAGCATGTCATAAAATTGTTCAAATATCATAAAATAAAAAAAAAATTGATCCCCATATAACAAAGCAGGTGTAAGAATAAAAAGTTTCCCTATCTACTTAATTTGGGTCTCCTGAATCTGAAAATAATGTCAAAATCCTTACAACTCGAGTATTTGATCATTTCATTGCAAAAATAAACTTTGAAAATCTGCCAAATACGCCTATTTGTAGGCAATTTCCCTTGAAATAAGCACGTTATTTGAGAATAAACGGTTTTTTGAGCAAAACTCTTTACCTCATTTGCTGTATGATATCAAAAATGAGTCCAGTTCATACTTAAGCTCACACAACACTTTAATCACTCAAAGTTGACATAGGCATAGCACCACAGCACCGACATTTTCAACTGTATTGCTTACACCTTCAAAAAGTGTGAATATTTTAAAACAAAACTGACCCCAATGAAAATGAAATAGTTCAAAATCATCATAAGACATCTATAAAGTACAAAACATGGAATGTCTGTGGTGCCAACGAAACCTTCAGCATCCCCGGGAGGAAATGTTTTTTGGCACCGACCTGATCAAATTCGCCCCAGTGATCAATTTGCTCCCGGATTACGGTACAGAGAAAAAAAGTGGAAAACGATTTTGTATCACGCCACATTTATTTGGCTTGGGCTAAAAGTCCGATGTCCTCCTGGAACTGCCTCATGGTATTACTTCAGGGGGCTGAGGGCTTGTAGATTCCTTCACACCATTTCGTCACCTCTGGCTGTATTCGCTCTGCCTGCGATTTGTCTCTGCGGTCTCCCTCACTTACATTTTGAGGCCGGCCACATGTTGGTTCTCTGGACTTTACTACGCTGCTCGTAATGCTCTTCGTGCGGATCGGTTGGATGACGAGGGTCTCGACGACCCAAAGCCGGCGATTCGTCGTGACCGATACTACTCGGCGTAGTTCCAGACGGTCTAGTCTACTCCGATGGAGAGTTCCTTAATGGAGAAATATCTCCCAGAATCGGTAACGTTACGCGTTGTTCTTATTCTGTTGTTGGCCGGTTGGCGCTCGGACGACTCAAGCCGATGACTCGCTACGGACTACTCAGAATAGTCCCCGACGATGGATCTATCCTACTCCGACGAAGAGTTCCCCGACAGCGGAAGATCTCCCGATGCTATCCAGGCAGATGCCGGGGTCGGTTCTGTGATTCCGGTGGAGGGAAACTTCCGGTTCTCAGGCATCCCGGCGACCATTGTCCGGTGCAACTACGCAATCTACTCAGTTAGTCCCCGACAGTGGACTCAACCTACTCCGAAGCTGGCCGGGTAGCAGCCGTGGTCGTTCGACGGAAGAAATTTCCGGTTCACAGGCGATCGACGACCATTTGTCGGTCCGTTTCGCGATCTGCTCAGCTAGTCCCAAGAGGAGGATCTTGCCTACTACTCACGCTCGATGGTGCAGGTGCTCCGACTACTCATTACTGATACTACATGAATGGCAATTTCTTGGTTCTCCGTAAAATCCGGAATATCCGTAAAAGTGGACATATCCTGAAAGTTGATAGCATAAGTCAACTTTCTGGATACGTCCACTTTTACGGATATTCCGGATTTTACGGAGAACCAAGAAATTGCCATTCATGTAGTATCAGTAATGAGTAGTCGGAGCACCTGCGAACCGGAAGCCTTCCTCCACCGGAATCGCAGGACTGACCTCGCGCACCATACGGTTACAATCGAGCCTGAGTAGGCAAGTTCCTCTGCCTGAGACTAGCTGAGATTGGGATTTTTATTCAGACGACTTGCAGTGATGAGCTTCAAATTAGTATACCATCGTTGCTTCAGTATGATCTCGAATACTGAATACATGGCCATCCGGAAGATCCGAAACATTAGAAAAAATGAACATTTGCTGACAATTGATCCACAGAGCTGCGTTTTTCCAAACAGTTTGCATGCGTTCTTCCTAACAATTTGCATGCAAGGTTTCATGGCTTTTCGAGATCATACTGAAGCAACGATGGTAAACTAATTTGAAGCTCAGCACTGCACGTCGTTTGGAAAAAAAAATCCCAGCTTTCTAAGTCATAGTCAATGATCTTTACCTGTTGCCCAATACTACCCGAGGATACGTAATTTCCGCTTTCTGTTTAATTTGAGGTGTTTAAACACTATTTACTATGATTAAACTGTTCAGAAAAGGAAGTTGATCGAATTTTCACCCGACCTGACCCGATACTGGAATAACTCCGGCCACCGGAAATAAATTGGTACACTTGTGCCAGCATATGAAACTAAAAGCCTTTGGATTGCATGTAGAGAAAACCACATCTAAATCAGTTGAATTGAACGTTCACAATAACAATTTGAAAAAATCGTCATCTAATCGGATACGGGTTAATGAACACAATTAAAGAAGAGAAAACAGAATTTCGGTGCTAACCATGACATTGAAAATGTTTTGAATGATTTGGTATTACTCATTATTTAACACCAAGAGAAAGTAAATGAAGAATTTACGAGACGCTTGTAAGAGTTAATGATTAGACTTATATAATCCTCTATTCTATTTAATTCATTTTTATTATACTACAACATTTCTCCATTATTTGACAGTCTAGATACATGGTGTTATCAAACTGCATAAATTTTGTCTATGGTGAAAAATCTTACGAATGTAGTTGAAGATACTGCTTTAAAATCCTAACGAACATTTTGAAAGTAAAATCAAATATCAAAACTTTCTTTCAAACATGTCTGGAAAATATGTAATTGCATGTTGTCATTCTATTTTAACTTTTTTAGGCATTCGGGATAAATCCGAGAATTTGAAATCTGCCTTTGAATGGACACCCTGATTATTAAACTCAGGTAAAGAAAAAATAATGACCTCATTCCGCTAAACTGCATCTGATATACCACCGGCTGTGAATCACATGCGAAAGGAATGTAATACAATATTCATTGTTTACACAAACTTGACACCTGAAACGTGAAACTTTCAAACCAGCTAAAGCGAACTTACCTCTTAGTAAACAGCAACAGTCCTATCGTTTCATCGTAAGAAACAAAATAATGGCAATCCACAGCTAAAACAAACCATATCATCCAACCAAAACCTACAGTATTGGACAACGCATTTGGATTTTTTCGATTTTCCATACAAAACAATCAATTTTAGAGGGTTACATATGAGTTATTTATGGGATGATGAAATATTTACAGCACTCTACACATAACTAAAATCTCAATATAATTTTTTCACCGTTTTTGAAAAGCAATAACAGGTTGTCTAATGTGAATTTTAACAATTAAAGGAGAAGTAGTTTCATGGTATATTCAGCAAAGGTGTAGATTGACATGGAATAAAAATGTTTGCTAAACATACTTTTTGTAAAGATAATTCATTTGAAAGTTTTCCTAAAAAAATTCACATTAGTCAAATCGTTATTATTTTTAATACCACAAATTGAAAATTTACTCAAAAATTAATGCTGAAATTTAGTTTATACTTGACATTTATTGGAAAATTTCATTCGGAACGATTAAAAACAACTGAGGGACCCAAACGCAAAGAGGTGTGAGTTACCATTTTCTCGGTTTCTTTACAATTTGTATGGAATAAAAAATGACTGAAAAAACTTCAAACTCAATTTTCTCAAAATTAGTTTTTTGTCACTCACACCCCTTTGCTTCTAACCCTTCAACTGATATCTAGCCTACTAAAGTTGACCATTTTGTATGGAACATCGAAAAAGTTGCCAATGTTTTGGCCAATACTGTATATATCTGTTCTGAATAAGTCGAACGCAAAAGTGTCTGTAAACCTTGTAAATTGCGCAAAAAATATTGAGATTTTGCTCATTTCAAATTCTGTTTCTCGAACGTCTACCTAGATAAATTGCGCGTAGTCCACCACCCAATCGCCACGCGTCGCGTCCTAATTTAAATATGCTTACCTTGTGCGCAAACGAGTCGAACAATATGCCCAAGTTAATCGTGAGAATTTCCCATCTCCCATTCTAGCAGGTGTTGAGTGCGTGGCGGAGAAACAAAAACCCCGATTTAAGTTTTGTATATCTAGTCGTGAAGAACAAATGGTAACCGAAGAATGATTGCTGGAACAAACGCATTCTCGGCATAGACTTTTGGCCGGCAAGAGAAATGAAAAGTTGTGTGCTCACTATCTGCTGCCGCGATTGTGTGATTCAAGGGTGATAGACGACCACCGAAGAAGACGTTGCTGTTGGTTGGGACATTAGACTACAGAAGAATAGCAGTGCGCCCCAAGAGAGCACGTATCAACTAGGCTCAGCCATGACGACACTGCTGAAGAACGTGACCAACAGTATCTGGCATGCGTTTCGCGCCCTACAGCAGGACTGCTCCGGATTTGTGGGGAAATCCAAACTGAAGGTAGGTGGAATTTCTGATTGTTATTTATAAATTGCAACACATTTTTTTCACGAAAAACTTGTTCAACGCTTCACAAATTCGTATTCAATGGGATGGTGCACAAATTATGTCACGCTAAATTTCAACTTTTTCGACGTCTGCAAGTTTCCTTCGTGAAACTACATTGCACTTTTGTAGCCATATGCATACCGTAATTCGGGGTGTAGTTGATCATTCCCGTACCCACATGTTTAGTCTGCCAGTAGAGCTATAATTAGATTTCAATTTTCAAAATTTCTGTGATGTCGCATTGTCTGATAGCTGCTCTTGATGTTCCTAAATTTGAATTGACATTGGAGATAATTATACTATAAAAAAACAGAATTTTCAGTAAATGTTTTATGAACTGTTGAAGGGTTCTTCTTCAAACAATCGAGTTTTACCGAGCCCATATAAATACACCATTCAAAAGAATTGTCTCATAAATTCCAGACTTCTTTTCTGAACCCAGTTTCAAATTTGAATTGAGTATAAAAAATCATTTCCGAAGATAAAATATGTTCTTGTCGTTTAGGCGTTTAATTTGTTTTATTCTTTAATTCATAAATTTCAATTACAAAATTTATCGATTTATCAACAAGTTGTAAGATTTTTGAGACTTGATTCGAATTCAGTGACCCCATATTTAGTGAAAAGCATGTCTTTTTACTTTTGGAATAGGTTTCCAAGGTTCACAGTATATGATCAACTTCACCCCGGATTAAAAAAAATCACTTTTCGATTACTAAAAATTATTTGTGTTATTATAACAGCATTTGGTAAATGTTCCCTCTACATAATTTGATGAACATTCATCCAGTACTGGTTTTAAAAATATTTGGATGATAATACATGCATCCTATCAGATCTTATTGACTATAACCGCTCAAAAGTGATCAACTTCACCCCATTTTACGGTACTAAAATCATTATTTCAATTTCTAGACGGTATTCTTCTGAAGTTTTTAGTACATATACATGCACCGTTGAACTTTTGTAGTCCCCACTCCCTCAAATGATGGACGTAATTTTAAATGTTCCCTAAGATGTTGACCCTCAGACATGCATCGATCTGCTGTAATACAAAACTAGCTGTAAAAGTCTCAGCTTTAAAGACCCGCAGGAGTGTTTCATGGATACTCTCAGTCAATTAGATGTGACTTGTATGATACCATTGATGCTACAACGGAAATGGAATAGTTTTTTACTTATGACGACAAAACTGAACGTTTGTTCAAAGTCGTCTTGAAAGGTCTCTCAATCTCAAGTGACTATAAGTCACCTGAAGAGATCAAAAATGGAATTAATGATTTAAGGTACCGCGGGGCAAGTGGGTAAATGGGGTAAGTGAAAAAAATTGATATATTTTACTGAATATGTGAATTAACGTTTTAAACTCATGCGCAAACCTTCGAGGCAATTGAGAACATTACGATAGGTAAGAAATTTCTGAGATTTTTCAGCCATTATTGCATAATAGAGCGAAAAATTGTTAACCTGTCAACTGTTACTCCGTAACAAGTTGGCGGCGTACAATCTTATTTTAATATTTTCAGTGGAAAAAAGTTGCGGAAAATAATTTCCTGTACCACTTCTTAGTTGTCCTCTGTGACAGTTTCAAACTGCAATAAAAAAAGTTTTAGAATTAATTCGACGGAGACCTAAAAATAACTAAATTTAAACACCGTCAATTTTCTTATCAGGTGGGGCAAGTGAAAAGTTTATCATTAGAGATTGAATTTGTGTTTTCTCTTTAAGTAGCCATAAGTAAACATGGTTCGCAATTATCATAGAAAAACATAACGTGCTGATAATTCAAGAAACACTATACTCAAGCGTTAAAAGCTATTAGAAATCATGGAACTTCTCTAAAATATGTTGCCAAACATTACAATATTCGTGCAGCCAATTAAAAGGAGACTTTGACTGAAAAGTTGCAGAACACACGGAAATCTCGTGGAATGTCTATGTAAAGCTAGTTCAAAACATAAAAATGGGGTATAGGTCTATCCACATAAAAAAGATTCTAAATACGTTATTGAAGGATTCCGTTTGATTTCTCCCGAAGAGTTATCCGACATCATATCCGACTTTCTCAAAAACAAATAACGAGCAGTGGAAGTTCTACAAAGTAGAAATGCGATTGCTGTCCTATAATGTAAGAACTAACATTGGAAATGTTGCAGTTATAATGTTGTCGAATCATTTCAACTAACATAACTGAACAGAAGAAAATTCAAGTGAAAAGAATAACATTTTCTTTGTTTACATGTTACTTATGTTATTGTTCATTGGGAAGCCTTAACAAATGTTAAAGCTAATAGAAATCGTGAATATAATTGTTTGTTTTTGAATTTATTGTTCAAAACGGTAAACTTTTCACTTGCCCCACTTTTGGGGCAAGTGAAAAGTAAGGAGACATTTTTCAAAAACTTTTTCTGTATTTTTTTTTCAATTTTTCATAAAAATCAATTTCAGCATGCTGCTTATATTTGGTGGGTGTCAAGCTAAAAAATATATACCACCTCATTTGTTTCAATTTAAAGTCTCTAGAATTTGAAGAATCTCAACTATGCGAATTCCATTACCCACTTGCCCCACGGTACCTTACTTGGATTTTCCCCAGACCAAGTAATCATTATGAAAATGAGAACCCAATCTGGCATTGTTCGGAAAAGGCTTTCTCAAGAAACTAAATAATATTAAACCTTTAGAAAAAGCTAGACTTATGTGCGATGTCCGTGTGACATGGGAACGTTTCCAGAAACCTGGAGGAAATTACCAGAACCCCACTCAGGCCGTCGATGTCAAAAGTGGGGTCATGGTACAAAAAATTGTCGCATGGATGCTAAATGCATGATTTGCGGAGGTTCTTCTCACGCCAAGAACGTCTGTCCAGTGATGGAAGATACCACCAAGTTTATATGCTCAAATTGCGGGAACAATCATAAGTCCAATTTTTGGGATTGCCGTTCGCGAAGGAGAGTCATTGAGGCTCGTGCCAGGCAGATGAAAGATAATATCCGTTACGAAAACGGTCGTTTCCGGAATTTGCCTGGTAGAGTATCGAACAATACTCATTTTTCAGTTAACGATCGCATGATTAGGAATCATACCCATCAGGAAGATCATAATCATGCTCATTCACAAACTAATTTTAATCCGTCGGGTAGCCGTTTGAATCTCCTAATTTCGAATGTATCTACCCACGGTAAATCCTTTGCCGATATCGTATCGACATTTGGATTCATCTCTTTTAGAATTCAGGGAGAAAAAATCTGTTAGATGGCTATCGGCCTTCAGAGAAAACGTCACCGACCAATTTTAATTTGACGATTTTAGGACGAAGCAATGATATTTAAAATATTGAAAATTAATTTTTTTGTAAACATCTAGACGCATTAGAAAAGTACATGGACATCGATTTTTTGTTGTTCTCAGTGAGAGATAATCTTTGCCGAATTTTGTTGTTCGGATAATTTACGGACACCCTGTTACAGAACTCATCAACGGTTTATCTCAGGAATTACTCCAAAATTCATGTGTTCTAGGAATTTCTCCAACGCTCTTGCAGTTCTTGCAAACATTTTTCGCGTAATTTTTCAAATATCTCTATGGATACTTTCAAATTTCATTTATGGTTTCACACCACCATATACTATAGCATTCATTCTGATCATCCATGTACAAATATTTTTTTCGGGATTGCGTTCGATGTTTTTTTTTCAAAAATTCTTTCTGAAAGTCCTACAGAATATTATTTATAGATTCAATTGATTATTTTTCAAATAAATACCAATTTATCTAGAAATTCACCATGACTTCCTCAAGAAATAGGGAGTTCTTTCAAGAGTTCATCAAGAATTTATACAGAAGCTTTATCAGAGCGTACAAAAAACAATCTTCTCTGGGATTTTTAACCTTCCTGTTGCATTCAAAAAAAGTTACACTTAAGGCATTCCGGGTCATATTGACCCGGATTTGGCACAGTAATATCGCAGGCATTTTTCAACCAAATTTCAATGTTTTTATACTCAAAATAATCGTTAGTTCATAAATTTTTTGAATCTGGTCCGGACACAAGGATTGACCGGGTTTGGCCGCTCAGAATCGACGCCGAACAGATCAAGGTTTGGCCATTTTTGTAAGGGCATGCTTTTCACGATAGGGGTCGTGAAGTTTATCTGTATTGGTTTACAAATGGATGCATATGTAGAAGCTTCCTATCATAACTGAAATTATTGCTACTATCAATCATTTGGAGCATCTAGAACTGTCTGGTGGCCACGGAACAGGACTCAGAGCCCCCAGACAGACACCAGAGGTATCCGGATATGTGGTCAATTTAGACTTTCCGCAGAACCCAAACATGCGACATATCAAAATTTGCAGAATTTTATGAATAAAAAACATCTAAGGGAATCTTAGCTGTCATAAGCCATATTGACCACGTTGTGGCCACAGAACCGGTTCCAGAGGCCCCAGCGAAGTGGCCAATTTTCGAATTATGTACAACCCAGCCATGTGACATATCAAAATTTGCAGAATTTCATGAAAAGAAAACTTCAAGCAATAATAGCTATCCTGAGCCAAAATGACCACCCTGTGGCCACGGAATCGGTTCCCGAGGCCCCGGTAAGCTGGCCAGCTTACGGATTATGTACAATCTAGCCATGCGACACATCAAAATTTGCAGATTTTCTTGTAAAATACACTACAGGTAATCCTAGCTGTTTTAAGCCAAAATGGCCACCCTGTAGTCACAGAACCGGTTCCAAAGGTTCCGGTAAAGTGGCCAGTTAACGGTTTATGTACAATCGAGCTATGCGATATATCAAAATTTACAGAATTTGGCAAGTTTGGAACTCGCTTGGCCATGTATATTGGCCAACGAGCGCTGCAGGTGTTCCCGGTTCCCTGAGGTCATTGCCAAATTACATTTATCATGTCGGTTGTTATTTTTGTGTGGTGTGAAGTTCCCTAGAAACTAGAACTTATAGAAAGTTAAATGCCAGCGGACGCATACGGATTCGTTGGAAATCTTCCGAAATATGACCATTTCCGTAAAACTTGTTCCGGAAAATATGGTCAGTCATGTATTTCCAATCATGTATATATATTATCCGGAGCTTTATCCATGTAAGCATCAAGCTTCAAGATGATGCTCCCAGCAGCATATTCAGAACTTTTAGACGCACTGACTACTCTATAGTAGGTTCAGGGTGCCCTGGGGGAAGTGGTCAATTAGGAATATGAGCATCAAACTTCCGAAGGTATTTCAGAACCACCAACTGCCATGATCAATATATAGTAGGTGTCATGTGCCCCGAGGAATGTGGCCAAATATAAGTATTAGGTATCAATATTTTAGAAGGTGATGCTTCTGAAAACACTTCCAGAACCACTGGCTGCCATTGCCACTGTATAGTACGTTCGAGGTACCCCGATATAAGTAGCCAATTCCACCCATGCACGTAATAATATCAAAATGGGTAACAAACTTGAATATTTTTAAAATTCATGCTTCCGGAAGCAGTTTTAGAATCACCGTCTACCATGAACAGTAGGTTCCATGTGACCACTATAATCCATAATAACCATTCAATGGTAGATTACAGAAGCTTCTACACAAATTTCCAATTCGGAACATGGCCAGATCCCCTGGGGCTCTTGGAACCTGCTATAAAGTGGTCTAGCAAGCTGTGATTTTGGAAATGCTACCCTTAAAAAATCTTGAAGTTTGATACCCATATTGATATGATTCCAGACAAATTCCTAATTGGCCACTTCCCCCAAGGCACCCGGAACATACTACAGGTCGGACTCGATTATCCGGAGACTCGATTATCCGGGGACTCGATTATCCGGGATTCGATTATCCGGAATTTTAGACTCGATTATCCGGAATTTGTTTTTTGATGTTCTTGTTTTTCAATTTTTATGCATAAATCTGATATAATTTGGTATTGCAATATACAATATGAATGATTTTGCAGTTTTGAACGTATTTAAGATAAGAGGGTTTGAAAAAGTGATTTTTTGTGTATGCTGGTCAAAATTTTATTTTTTCTTGTAAAGACCCCTACTGTTCCTAGAAATAATTTTTGGCTACACCACCGCATTATATAAATAAAACAATAAAAAAGATAACATTTAAGTTCTTTTATCGAATATTTCTATTAATTTCTGAGTGATTCGATTATCCGGAGGATTCGATTATCCGGAGTGAAAAAAAAATCGATACTCCGGATAATCGAGTCCGACCTGTATTAAGAAATAAGTTGCTTTGTAAATACTTCCAAAAGCATCAACTTAAAAAAATCTTGATGTTTCATACCCATATTGATGTGTTTTCGGACATGTTTTGAATTGACCACATCCCTCGGGGCACCTGGAGCCAACTATACAATGGTCGTGGCAGCCGGTGGTAGTGAAAATGGTTCAGGAATCATCAGCTTTGAAAACCTTGAAGTTTGATGCCCATATTTATATTATTCCAGATACCGTCGGACGGGGCTACTTTTGATTCCGGGGGCTACTTTGGACAGTAACCTTGTGTATTTATTTGCAGCGAAAATATTAATCTGAGCAATTTTGTGTCTTCAGCACTTTTATTAACCAATATATGCTCTACCACTAGGCATAATAATTTTTTGGAACAACATCAACAATAACAGGATAAACAAGAAAACATTTAAAAAAAGGCCGAATAAATATTCACAAGGTATAACACATTGGCTATGCAAACATTGTTTGAATTTTACCCATGTCGTCGAAACTTATTGGGAGTATCACAATACTATCGAATCGTCAAGTTTCATAAAAATCTTGTGATTTGTTTTGCTCAAAATTGTTGTTTTATTAAAATAATTGATCAAAGGTCTTATTTTTTACGACTTTTATTTTATTATAATGTTTTGATTTGAATATTTTACAACATAAAAAAATTGAGATAAATAATTGTAAAAGTGAATAGAAATAAAACACACATCTTCGAATACCAAGTTCACAACATAATTTCAAAAAAAAAATCCGTCGTATTTTACATGAATTTGCAGTGCAAAACAATTGCATCCTTCAATTGCCAAAATAAGCTACTCTTAAGCCAGCTCTAAACTGCTAAGAAGCTTAAAGTATATTACAAAAGCAAACATTCACTTCTTTACGATCTTGTAAAACTTTACTTTATAGATGGGGTTTTTATGGAAATTACTTTTTAGTTACTGGTATTAATGTTATCCTTTTCCATATCGTTCATATAACAGAACGAATAGAAAATACAGTTTTTGTACGTATGTAACTCATTAATCATCGCAGTACCTAGTAGATACATCGTTCGTTTAGATTAAAAATCTAGCATTCGTAACTGATACTTCCATTTAAGAGGAAGTTGAAAGTTTAAGTTTCATACTGCAAACTGAAAATAGTAAATAGCATGTTTCGCTGAAATTTGTTATATATATGCAATTGTTTCGAATTTTGCAATTCTAAATTATGTTTATCAATGAAAATACGTTCAATAACATCACAGTGGACGATAACCCATAGAATCAGTTTGAAATTTATAAGAAAAAATCATTTCATTATCAAATTGTGGAAATGTCCAAAGTAGCCCCTTTTTTGTCTTGAAGGACAAACTTTTTTCGCTATTCAAGCATTTTTGTTAATCCTTGATGGATTTGCCTCATCTTTTACATACTTGTTACGTACATATACAACTTAAATGTATGCAAGAATTATCAATATCTATCCATAATTCTAAGAGTTACAAATCATCAAAGTTGAAGAATGTGGGAATAATGTCAAAAGAAACCCCGTTTGACGGTATGTTCCTTATCGGCCACTTCCCCTGGACACCTGGAACCTACTATATAATGATCAGTGCATCTGATGGTTCTAAATATACTGCTGGACACATCATTTCAAAGTTCGATGCCCACTTGTATATAGGTAGCTTCGGATAATATTTATATGATTGGAAATACAAACATCACCGACTATATTTTCCGTAACCAGTTTCACGGAAATTGTCATATATCGGAAGATTTCCAACGAATATTATTGCGTCCGCCGGCATTCAATTTCCCATTAGTTCTAGTTTCTAGGAAAATAGTAAACATCTGTATAACCTCACACCGCACGAAAATATCAAGCCACATGAAAAATGCCATTTGGACATGACCTCGGGGAACTGGGAACATCTCCGGCGTCCGGTGGTCAATATATATGGCCATTGGCCAAGCAAGTTCCTGAAACTAGAACAAATTTGCGGTCGACTTCTTCCAGATGCATCCAATTTAATCAATTTTCCATAATGTTATAAGCATTTGAATTTAGGCGAAATTTTGCTTATATCAATCATTTTGCCTATCCCATGTACCTTTATTGAACATAGTCAGCCTGCAAATTGGCCACATAACCGGGATCCTTGGAGCCTCCGGAATCTATTATATGGCCACCAAGTATCCAAGACTGCTAAGTTTACCTCAGCTAATTTATTTTATAAAATTCTTCAAATTTTGATATGTCGCATAAAAACGACTCTCCAAAACTCGATGTTCAAGAGACCACTGATTTATACAGTGACACCTCCATGAGTCGATGTTCCATGACTCGATATCGACTCATGGAACCATACTAGAATCAAAATTCCATGGTAGCTATGATGGTTCCCTCAAACAGCTTTCCGAAGCATTTTTGTCCCATGACTCGATATTTCCATGAGTCGATGGTTCCTTGCAATATCGACTCATTGAGGTTTGAATGTAGAATTATCGAGTTATAGAATATACCGACACAAAAAATCACAAAATCGGAAGAACAAATTCTTGTACAGTGGGATTTCGTTTTTGGCATGCTCCATTTTTGAATCACTCCCCTTCCGAATGAATGAATCCGTTTTTGGCAACATTTTCGAATGCCATTAAAATTTATATTTTTTGTAAATATTATTATGTCTTTTTGTTTAGTCATTTGAAAAGCAAGCCAGCTTCACGCTCACCGCATTTCAGAGCTCAATTTCCGCCGATATTCCCCCAAATATCACTAAACTTTTGGGAGTACCTTATGCGCTTATTTAATTTTAGATAGTCGTATGTTCGCAACGTTTCACGAACTCATTAATCTCTATGAGTATCTCAACTAGAGTTCCAACATCTTTACTCAGGCATTCACGCTGTATTACAAGCCCACTTGAGTATGCCGGTAGGTGATACAGTTATAAGAATGTTTTCTTCAGATTTGGAACAGCTCGTTTGAACGAAGCAGTATTGTCATAAGAAGAACAAAAAGTATATAACTCACCACTTCAGCTCGCTGTTATTTTTATTGTGCAATGACATGTATTGCGTATGTAGACGCATAACAGTCGTGTTTCTTAGCTTTTCATGAAATTTCATAAAATAAATTGCGTATTTCAAGTAGATTCGTTTTCAAGTATATTCCATAAGTGTCAATATACAGTATCGGACATATAAAATGCACCAAAGCCGTTATCCCATACAAAATGGTCAACTTTAGAGGTCTATATCTCCGCTGTTTCTCAACCGATTCTTTTCATTTTTTCTTTGACGAACTACAAATCATCCCAATTTTTGATAACTATTGAGAAAGTTGTGCGAAAACTATTGATTCAAAAGTTACAGATAGGTTGAATTTTGACCTAAAAAATGCACCAAGACAAAAAGTGATGTAGCAGACAAACTACACGTCGCACCATTTTGCTGTCTTCGGCGCATTTGGTCCTTATCACTCAATGAACAAATGCGTCGAAGACACCAAGATGATTCGACCCATAGTTTTTTTTGCTACACCACGTTGTCTCTTGGTGCATTTTTTATGTAAAAATTCAACCTATCTGTAACTTTTGAATCAATAGTTTTCGCACAACTTTCTCAATAGTTATCAAAAATTGAGATGATTTGTAGTTCGTCAAAGAAAAAATGAAAAGAATCGGTTGAGAAACGGCTGAGATATAGCCCTCTGAAGATGCCCATTTTGTAAGGGAAAACGGCTTTGGTGCATTTTATATGCCCGATACTGTATAATCCATAACTTTGACAATACCTAGAGCAATAAATGACTCACAAGAACAGGATGTACACTTCATCCTCAATAAGGTCGACGCACGCTTCAATGAATACGATAGATACTCTGTATGACGTTGGACTTTTTAAGAAACGATCCAACATTCTATATCAGTGATGCTCAGGCTAGATTATACTGCGTAAGATATCAAGATTTTGAATGAATTTATCAAAATGTTCCTTATGATATCCTATCGACCGTTTGCTGGAGCTATGAGTTCTTTTACCCTAATGGAATCCTATGTTTTATGATTTTTTTTTAATATTTTTATGGGCTACTGAGAATATTGAAAGTACTGAGCGAAATCTGAGTATTTCTTGCGGGATCTTGAGAATGTATATTTAGTTATTGAGAATGCTGTGCAAAATCTGTTGATTAATTGTAAACTCCTAAGATTTCTAAGGCGGCATGTGAATTTGTAGCGGAAAACTGTGGATGACCAGTTTTATTTTCAATATTTCTGACAAAATCTTGAGGATTCTGAATACCCGACCAGACGGAAGAAACAAGATTATAACAGAATGTGTTTCCCTGATATGATTGTTTACATCACCAGTTGTCATAAAACATGTGCCGTTGTGTTAAAATAACAAAAATTTTAACAAAATTTGCACCACGATAAACTAAAATATAACAAACCCTGTTACATTTATATCAACATTATTACAGAATGTGTTGCAAGGATGTTACAAAATAACAAAATTATTGCAAACTATATTACTGTTCCTGACATCGTATGTTCTACGCAACAAGCTGATAAATTCGATGTCAAATAAAAAGAAATGTTGTTATAAATGTGTAACTTAAAATATAACAAGTTTAGAACAAAGCCAACTTGATAACACAATTTTATCAACTTCTATTACTTTTAACTGCTGCTGATACGAATGTGTTATAATCTTGTTATGTGATTCTGGTCGGGTAGATTTACAGCGAAATTCAGAGATTGCTAGTGGCAGCCTGGAAAGTCCTTATGAATTTTTGAGACTTGAGAATTTTCCGCAAATTATAGTTTTTCTGTATTCTAACACTATTTTGACAATTTGTTCATTTCTTAAATAAAGATCACTTATGCGATTCTGGTTTCCACATGGTCCATGTGTACAAATAGTATACATAAAGCTTATAAAACATCATTTAAGATATTTCAGCTATAAGAAGTGTATGGAACGCCTGTCACAATTACCTCTTACGTGACATCGACTTGTGGAGAAATCGATTTATAGAAATATCGACTTTTGGAGAGCACGATGTATGGAAATTTAAAGGGACTGAAAAGTCCATCGAGATATAGAGGATATCGAGTTGTGGAGAGTGGACTGATTGCATCAGGTGACTCTGGCATAAAATCCATCAAATATTGATATATCGCATGGGTGAATTCTATTAAAAGTATGCATTGACTACATTGCCGGGACCTCTTGAAAATACGTCCACCGAATGGCTGAAACATGGCACATTACAGCTTAGATTAGCTTAGATGATTTCTTCATAAAATTTTGCTAATTTTGATATGTCGCATGGTTGGACTCTATGGAAATGGAAAATTGGCCACATTACCGGGACCTCTGGAACCTGCGCAACCGATTATTTGGCAACCTAGAAGCCAAATCATGGCCCAGAGCTGCTCAGATTACCTCGGATGTTTTTAACACAAAATTCTGCAAATTTTGATATGTCGCAAGACAGGATTCTATGGAAATTTCAAATTGGCCACTTTACTGGGACCTCTGGAACCATCGGGACCGATTATTTGGCCACCGAGTAGTCAAATCATGGCTCACGGCTGCTTAGATTACCTCGGATTCTGCCAATTTTGATATGTCGCATGGCAGGCTTCTATGGAAATTTCAAATTGGTCACTTTACTGGGACCTTTGGAAGCTACGGAACCGATTATTTGGCCACCGAGTAGCCAAAGCGTGGCTCAGGGCTGCTCAAATTACCTCGGTTGTTTCTTACACGAAATTCTGCAAATTTTGATATGTCGCATGGCAGGCTTCTATGGAAATTTCAAATTGGTCACTTTACTGGGACCTCTGAAACCTACGGAACCAATTTTTTGGCCACCGAGTAGCCAAAACATGTCCCAGGGCTGCTCAGATTACCTCGGATGTTTTTTTACATGAAATTCTGCAAATTTTGATATGTCGCATGGCAGAATTCTATGGAAATTTTAAATTGGCCACTTTACCGGGACCTCTGGAACCTACGGAACCGATTATTTGGCCACCGAGTAGTCAAATCATGACCCAAGGCTGCTCTAATTACCTCGGTTGTTTTTTGTATGAAATTCTGCAAATTTTGATATGTCGCATGGCAGGCTTCTATGGAAATTTCATATTGGCCACATTACTGGGACCTTTGGAACCTACGGAACCGATTATTTGGCCACCGAGTTGCCAAAACATGGTCCAGGGCTGCTCAGATTACCTCGGATGTTTTTTTACATGAAATTCTGCAAATTTTGATAAGTCGCATGGCAGGATTCTATGGAAATTTCAAATTGGCCACTTTACTGGGACCTCTGGGACCTTCGGAACCGATTATTTGGCCACAGAGTAGTCAAATCATGACCCAAGGCTGCTCAGATTACCCCGGATGTTTTTACACGAGATTCTGCAAATTTTGATATGTCGCATGGCAGGCTTCTATGGAAATTTCGAATTGGCCACTTTACTGGGACCTCTGGAACCTTCGGAACCGATTATTGGGCCACCGAGTAGTCAAATCATGGACCAGGGCTGCTCAGATTACCTCGGATGTATTTTACACGAAATTCTGCCAATTTTGATATGTCGCATGGCAGGGTTCTATGGAAATTTCAAATTAGCCACTTTACTGGGACCTCTGGAACCTACGGAACCGATTATTTGGCCACCGAGTAGCCAAAGCGTGAATCTGGGCTGCTCAAATTACCTTGGATGTTTCTTACACGAAATTCTGCAAATTAACTGGGACCTCTGGAACCCATGGAACCAATTATTTGACCACCGAGTAGCCAAAACATATCCCAGGGCTGCTCAGATTACCTCGGATGTTTTTTTACATGAAATTCTGCAAATTTTGATATGTCGCATGGCAGGCTTCTATGAAAATTTCAAATTGGCCACTTTACTGGGACCTTTGGAACCTACGGAACCGATTATTTGGCCACCGAGTAGCCAAAGCGTGAATCAGGGCTGCTCAAATTACCTCGGATGTTTCTTACACGAAATTCTGCAAATTTTGATATGTCACAAGGCAGGCTTCTATGGAAATTTCAAATTGGCCACTTTACTGGGACCTTTGGAACCCACGGAACCAATTATTTGGCCACCGAGTAGCCAAAATATGTCCCAGGGCTGCTCAGATTACCTCGGATGTTTTTTACATAAAATTCTGCAAATTTTGATATGTCGCATGGCAGGATTCTATGGAAATTTCTAATTGGCCACTATACCGGGACCTCTGGAACTTCCGGAACCGATTATTTGGCCACCGAGTAGTCAAATCATGGCCCAAAGCTGCTCAGATTACCTTGGATGGTTTTTACACGAAATTCTGAAAATTTTGATATGTCGCAAGGCAGGCTTCTATGGAAATTTCAAATTGGCCACTTTACTGGTACCTTTGGAACCTACGGAACCGATTATTTGGCCACCGAGTTGCCAAAACATGGCCCAGGGCTGCTCAAATTACCTCGGATGTGTTTTGTATGAAATTCTGCAAATTTTGATATGTCGCATGGCTGGTTTCAACGGGAATAGCAAATTGGCCACATTTCCGGGGTCTTCCAAGAATGGCTAAACCTTGATCCGTTTGTCGCCGATTCTAAGCCGTTAAACCCGGTCAATCTAAGTTTACCGCTCAAATTCATAAAATTCATGAACTGACGATTCTTTTGAGTATAAAAAGTTTGAAATTTGGCTGGAAAATACCTACAATATTGCAATGTCAAATCCGGGTCAATATGACCCGAATGCCTTAAGTGTAACTTTTTTTGTGGCGCCCTTCAGAAACATGCTAGAAATTTGATTTTTTGCCAAAACACAGTTTTCCAGGAAATAGGAAAAGTCACAAAGTTTCAAAGCGCTAGGTGGTTCCGTTTAAAAGTTACAAGTGCTCAAAAGTCGGTTTCGGGTCATATTGACCCGAATGCAACAGGAAGGTTAAGGAATTTCTCAAAAAAAAAAATAAAAATAAAAATAATCTTTGACATCCTGAAGACATCCCAGACATTTCTCGATAAAATTTTAGAGTAGTATTTGGAGTAACTTGTGAAGGTATCCTTAAAGAAATACCTGTTTTTTTGGAATTTGTGGAGGAACCTTTAGGAGAATTCCTGAAAAAAATATTAATTTCTAGAGTCAAACTTAAAGAAAATCAGGGTGTCTACTATCTGGAAAAACCCGAAAATCCTGGAATTATCAGAGAATTTTGTTAAATCTAGAAAAACAACTTTCGATTACAATCAGGGAATTTTTTTTGAGGGAGTAATTCATGGTAGAATTTGTTCATGACAAAGGATTTTCACGTCGAAACGCTCCAAAAAATTTCGACTGCGCCCCTTTCAAAATGCTCCTTGTAAGGATCTTCAGGTATGACATTTTATCGACTTCCCAAAACATGATTAAATTTTAGGAATAATATTTGATCAGTAATGGATTCGCATACCTTCATGTACGATTTTTTAAATTATTCGTAATTTGAAAAACTGATATTGGGAAAGTAATTTGGAATACAAACAACTATCAATTAAAAACGTCGAAACAATCAATTTATCAGGCTGATAGCAGGTCCTTCTTTAAAGGCTTGGTCTCTATTTTAATTTAAGCCTCTATTTTTGATAAAAGGTCTCTGAAGTCTTTACTTTTTTTAAACTAATGCCAAGAAGAAGAATTCCCCAAATTCGACCCTTTGTTTCATCATAGAGTCCTTCTAGATTTTTTTTTCTAGAAATTTCCCCAGAATTTCATTGAAGAATTACAACTGTTGTTCTTCAAAACACTTCTAAAAAAACAATTGAACTTACAAAAGTTTATTTAAGGTAACATACTAATTTCGCCATAAAATCCTACACTTATTTTTCAATCATCCCAACAAACAACTTAGAAACTCTTCTAAAAATTCCTCAAGGGTCTATGATCATCGAGTGCTTTTAGTAACCGTATTCATCAAGGGTGACTTTAAAACTTACACAAGTTTAATCAAGGATTACTTCAAAATTTGATCTTCTGTGAGAAATCTTAAAGAATTATTGTAGGAATTCCTGAAGAAATCTCTGAAAAATTCCTGGAGTTATCCTTAGAAAAATTCCTTGTTAAAATCTTAAAGATATCATGAAGGACAACTTTTAATAAATCCCTGGAGGCATCTTTGGAGAAACTTCTGGTTGAATTTTTGAAGAAGTTCTAAGCGGAAGTCTTAGAGTATGTCCCAGGAAAATCGATGGAAGAATCCTTTAATAAAATCCTGGAGGACTTAGGGCTTTCTTGAAATATATCCGGAATATGCATGGAGCTGGCGGAATATGCATGGAGCTGGCCTCGGGCTGCAAATCTCTCAAATAAAGAAATCTATCCATCTATCCTAGCCTGAGTAATATCTAGATCTTTGGGCGAATACTTACAATAATTTCTGATAAAATTCTTTGAGAAAATAATTGGAAAATTTGGCGCAATGTCTTATGACGATCATTTTAATGCGAAATCTGTAAGCCATTTTTTTTTTCGTCTTAAGTATCCAAACAGCCCATGGATATCATTTGAGGTATCTTCACTGAACGCTGGCCAAAAATGAATAGTGCATCTCTTACAAACGATATAAAAAAGATGAAGTCTCATTATCAAATACAATTCAGTACTGAACCTGGAATTATTTTGTTGGACCTGGAAAAAAAACCTGGAATTATCAGTTAATTTCATTTATGTTAACGAGTAGACACCCTGAAAATCCAGGTTGATATACTAAAGATATCTTCAACGAAATTCATGAAGATCGTAGAAAAAAAACAAGAAAACATTAATTCCTGAAAAAATCTTCGAAATCTTGGAAATCTTTAAAAATATATATGTTAGCTTGTTTTTGAGACTTGGTCTCTATTGTAATGCAAGTTTTTTAAAAATCTACTCTGCATGGTAGGTCCAGGGCTGCAAGCAAATCTCTTTTTAGAAACTTGTTCTCTATTTCAAATGCAGTCTCTATTTTTAATAGAAGAGCTCTAAAGTCTCATTTTTAACCAAAATGGTCTCTAAAGTCACTATTTTCCTTCTCCTTGGCATTACTTAAAGAAAAGAAAATCGTAGATGAATTTTGTGAATTCATTATTTCACTTTCCCACCAGCAAGTACTACAGCAATTATTATGACCATTTCACACAAGTTTCTTCGCAGATTCTGTTCAATGTTATTCAAGAAATGCCTCCAGAAAAATATGCAGGATTTTATCCAGGGATTAAATTTATTATTTTTTCAATAATTATCTTATTCACAAATCCATCTAAGAAAACTTCTGAAAGGAAGTCAGAGTTAGGGAGTTTTTCAGAGATCCTCGCAAGGGATTCCTTCAAAAATATCTTATAAATTATTCTCGACAATACACTGGAAAAAATCTGGTTATATTGTTTGAGAACTTCTCTGGGAAATTAAAAAAAAAATCTGCTGTACTTTCTGGATAAATCATAGGAGGAATCACTGGAGTAACTTTCAGAGGTATTTTTAGATTTTTTTGGTTGAAATCCTCGAATCACTGAACGACAATTTTGGAGGAAATCTTAAGCAAATCTAAAGTACCACTTCATATATGTATGTGCGGAATGTAACACTATAATTAACAACCCATTAAATTTCCAGCTTCATCGGTTCACTGAAACTCAAGATTTGCTTCTGTAAAGTTTTGGTGATTAAATTAGATGAGACAAAAAAAAGGAAAATAACACGGTTTCCTGTGTTACCTTAAGAAACCAGTGGAGATATGTATCTCTGGCGAAATTATTTTTGCTTGATTTCATGAAAATGTCACAAACGGAAATCTTAGACGAACTTCTAGCGAAATCGATTGAACAATCGCTGAATGAACTCCAGGATTTAAAGCTTGTAAAAAATTTACAAGCGTTCTTTCAAGGCCAGCTTTTTGAATTCTTCTATAGGTATTTTTCAAAATGAAATGAACTTTTTTTATAGGATACATGTTTACTAGGGTTTACCAGTGTTTGTTATGCTCAGAAATAGTATAAGAGCTCAGCAGATCACTGTTGCAGCCTTGCAGTTCCTTGGAAAGCTGCGCAGTGTTGATCTTTGAAGTTGTTAGTAAGGATTACATGTTACCCAACTGATGCTCTAATAATCTTGTCTTCTCTCCCCTTCCAGGTTCTCACAGCCAACATCGCCACCCTGCTGGATCTGTATGGTGTGGAGCGAGGGCTCGATCATTACCGATCGACACCGACGCTGAACTTTGACCACTATCTGTACTACTTGGGTCAGGAGGTGTTCTGCTCCGTTTCCAACGAGCTTCCGCTGTCGGCCGTACGCAACTACGAAAGCAAGATTGATGAGGTATAATATGATTATGAAGTTCTTACAAATACCTCGTTAACATCTATACGTTTATTTCAGGTGTGCTGGTTGGTTTGTCACAAGGACTTTCAACTTAAGGATGCTTACTTCACGGAGGAGGCCACCTATCAGTTGTTCCGGATATTCTGCATGATGGCCGATTTGTATAATGATGAATTGGACGATAACTTGTTTACGGTAAAGATCCATCCTTCGGAAGCTTTGATCGTCGTTAAGCAGCTGTTGAACTCGCTCGGTTTGGACTACAACAATGAAGAGAAGTACGACTACTTGAAAAAGTGGGACGATGGGCTAGAATTTGGTGAATTTCTAGTAATTTTGAGATTCAAAGACTTCGATAAGCTGAATGATTACGTAGCGTCGATTTGCGAAGCCATTAGGGACATATATCAAACTTTGATCATGGATGTGATCAAGAAGGGTTACTTGTTCAGGAGGGGATATGTGCTGCCAACATTCCGGGAGTACTTTTTCGTGCTTCAACCTTGTGAGTTGACGTATTACAAGCATCACACGGATCGAGATGTATGCGGGACGATAGCGCTTGATTCGAAATTTAACGTCAAGCCCTGCATATCGTCCTCGGGAAAGACTGAACGCATCCCAAAGTTTACCCTGATTTCGGGTGATCGCGCATATGAATTAGGAGCACAGGATCACAAAACACGTCTCCAGTGGATATCGGCCTTACAGTTGGCCATAACGTATTCCACAGGGCGTGAAGGTTTTCAACGAGATACGGTAAATCGTAGGAAACAGCAACGCGAGTTGGAACTTAGGAAACGACAGGAAGAGGAACGGCTACGTAGCATTCATCTGAAACAGCTGGAAGAAACCAATGTTCAGTTAGAACAAGAGAAGCTGGCACGTCTGGCAGCGGAATCGCAAGCACGACAGTACGAAGCGGTAGCACGAGAAGATTCTCGTAGGGTCGCTGAACTAGAAGATGTAAAGTTGTGTCTGGAGAGAATGCTTGAAGATGAGATTCAGGCCAAGCGGGACGAGGAAATTGTGAGGGCACTGCAGGCAAGAGTGTTAGCGGAAGAGTGGGAGAAACGAGAAGAGTTAGAGCAATTGCAGTCAGAGCAGAAAGCCCTGCTGGAACTGGAGCGTCAGAAACGGATTGAGTTCGAGCATATGCAGCAGGAAAACGAGAAACGATTCAAGGAAGCTGAACAAAAATTACGCCAATTGGAGGAGGAACGCAAGAAGTTGGACCGAGAGCTTAATATGGCCAGGCAGAAGATAAAGCTGTCCGAGGATAACAAGGGAATAGTCGAGGCCAAACTACAAGTGAGTGTTTTAGATAAAAATAATATGATTACAATAAACTGAATATAATTTTTTGCAGGCCATTGCCCCGACGTATCGCAAAGCGCCGGACTTTATGATTCGCAGAACGCAGTCGTTTGTGGCATCCGATCGACCGGTGATCGTCGCAGCTCCTCGTTAGAACGCGTCACCATTTTGCAGTGCCAGTATAATAAGATCTTGTTTTAGTCATTCGAAGACAACCACGAGGATGGATCGTTCTTTCTGTTGAGTAAATTATTAGACTAGATTACTTAAGAAGTTCAGTATTTTTATTATCGTTTGGTGCCGCCACTAACTCATTATTGTGAAGCAATATTTTAAGACTAAGATTTTTTATAAAGTATACATTTTACATTCCATTAACACGTGCACATTAGTGTGTAGAAAATTGTTATTGAAAGAGATAATATTCAGCCAAACCATGAACACACAAACCTGATTCTTACGACGTAGATTGACGTATCAGCGAGTACAACTGGTTAGGTTTGCTTCGCATTTCCATCAATTTGTCATTGCGGATGGCATTGCTCAAGTTTCCCTCGATACAAGTCACAGGTCTGCGTTTACCATTTTTGCTGAACCGAACCGACTTCAGCTTCAAGTCGATATGAATCACCTTTTCGACCTTCATCGAGCTGGGTCTTTCCGCAAGCAGCGTCTCGTTTGACTCCAACGATCCGCCATTATTCATATTGACCGTAATCAGATACTCTTTCAATTGATTCTTCAATCTCTCATTATCTTCCAACAGTTGTTTCTTCTCCTCTTGCAAGCATGCACAGTCGACCCTGGCCTTATTGAACCTCATCCAAAAGTTTTCAAACTTCTTTGCAATCCCAAAAGTATCTTTCTTGAAAACTTCAAACTCTGTAGTAGGTTCCTTCAGTTCGTCTTCGTCTACCTCAAACATTTGTCGTTTCACGGCGCTATGCACAAACGGAAGCAAGCTCTCGTTTTCCGTTTCAAACTTCTTGCAGAACGTTGCAATCTGTAAAATGGCATTTCCGCGTCTCAACAAGTTCTGCAAATACTTGAGCGCACCATGACCGCAAACTGCAAGTTGCTTCAATTTCTCATCGTCCATCTTCAGTCCTATTTCCATCTCCTGTTTGATGTTCCGAATGCGCTCTTGTAGTTCCATCTTGGTTTTTTGTAGTTGTTTTACGTTGAATTCGTGCTCGTCCTTAATGGTGACCAACTTCTGCCTGAGGTTCGAGATCAACTCGCTCAATCGAGCTACTTCAATGTAATGATTTTGGATGTGGCGTGTATCGTTCGCATCTTGATCGCGAAGCTTACTGTACTCGTTACGGTACTCTTCAGTGTTACGCAGGTAAGCATTGAGGACCTTTTGAAATTCTTTCCAGAGCTTCTCCATGTGCCGTTCGCGCTCTTTCGTGATCATTTCCAGCTTGAGAATCATCTGCGATGGATAAAGTCATTTAGGTAAGAGTGGCCTTATGGAAACTATCAATGTGCTGAATTACTGGAGCTTATACAATGCAAATCAAGGTGTCACTATGTACTTTCATGTGTAACCAATCCAGATCATTGAAACATTAAGCTATTTACATAATCCAATAACAGAAAAGGTCAGACATGTGATATTGTTATGCAATATAGAACTTTTCATCATAAATTACCCCTCGGAAGTGTCAATCAAAGTCTGCATTTGTAGCTATAAAAGCACTACCGAAGAACGTGCATGATCAATTTACATTTGAACTTCATCGGAGTACACCGTAGTATCTACGGTTTCAATACAAAGTGGTCCGTTTTGTTTCTAAACCAAAGCCATGTTCGGATATCGTAATTAGCTACCATGGGAAACCATTGGCCATCATCACACTCGATCCTCATAACAGTTTCGATTGTATTCCTGTTTCTTCTCTTGGAAGAGACTTGGGCCCTCAAATGTCGCACCGAGGACGGCCCAAGTAGCGACGAAATCCGGAAGGTGATTCGAGTCTGCATGAAACGAATCACCTCTGAGTCAGAGAACAAAAGCAACAATGAGTACGAAAATTACGATTCGTCCTACTCGGATTCCAATAGTGATGAGGATCGAGAGTCCAGTACAGAGGGAAACACCCGGCGGCAAACCAACGGCGGCAATCAATCGACTAACACGCGGGGAAGAAATGGAGAAGACATGAGTAGAGGGAGAGACTCCAGCAGAAGCAGTGATGATCGAAGCAGAGGAGACAACAGAAACCGCCAGGATAACGGAAGACGCAGAGATCGCGAACGAGACTACGACTACGGTCCGATGGGACGAAGAATGGACGATGGACGGAATCAGCAAGGACGATACAAACGGCAATACTACAACGATGGCGCTCAGGGTGGCTACGGATACAACTATCAACAGAACGATCGCTACAATCGTGATCGCAATCAATTCATGCATCCCAATGGTAACATTTCCAGTAATGGTACCAACAACACGGAACGTGATCGAGCTTGCATGATGCAGTGCTTTTTCCAGGAAATGAAGATGACCAATAATGAAGGCTTCCCTGACAAACACAAGGTGCTGCACGTTGTAACGAAAGATTTAAGGGACTACGAACTTCGCGACTTCTACACGGACTCGATTCAGGAGTGCTTCCACATGATCAGCATGGACAATAAACTCAAGGATAAGTGTGATTATTCAATGAAGTTCGTAACGTGTCTCGCTGATCGGGGGCAAGCCAACTGCAACGATTGGGAAAATGAAGCGATCATGTTTTAGATCGCTCACTATGTTAACTTTCACGAAGCACCAGCAACGCAATGTCTCTCAAATACCTTAATAAGCAATCCAAATAAAAGCAAAGTTTCTCTGAAAAGACCTCACCGAATTCTTCAGTTCGTCCTTCTTCAGCATATGTTCCTCCTCGGAGCGTCTCCGATCGACCCTCGATCGCTCTGCCAACCCGTAGAACACACACTCCAACTCCTTCTGCAGTCCGAACTTCTTGCTCTTGTAGTTCGCAATCTCCTGGTCGTAATTTTCTATGATCTCCTTCTTCTCGATCTCGTACAGCTTGGTCAGAAACGACAGCCGATCGTTGTGGATGTTCATGATCTTCTCGATCTTCTCCATGTGGGCGTGCAGCATGGTCGAGTAGATTTCCTCCGATTCGTCCAGATCGCACAGCAGCCGCCGGATGATGCCGTTCTTGTTCTCGATGCACTCGGTGCACATCTTCTCAACCTGCTCGATTTCGTTCTTGAGCTCCTTGCACTTGATGTTGCGCAGGATGCTGCGCCATTCCTGGTTGATCTTGGCCAGGTTGAGCCGGGCGAAGGCATCCTCACGCTTTAGTTTGTTCTGTGGAAGAAAGAAGAGAAGAAATTATCGGCAAATGTATATCAATGAATTTGAATTCTACCAGTAATGTCATAGAAGCATTATCCTGATATTTTTTTTACAGATTTTATCCAAAAATCCATGGAAGATTCCTTTAAAATGTTCTTCCAGAATATCTATAGAAGTATTCTCCTAGATTCCTGCTATTTTGAATTGCTATTCGTTCAGAAATCTAAGAAAATGTACAAAAACATTCAAGGTTTCCTCTACCAATAATGAACTAATTTCGGCATTCCTCCAGAAATATTTGGAAAATATATCTAGAAATCATTAAACATTTTAACATTGGAAAAATTCTCGAAAAAGAAATAGTAAACGATTACTCTAATAATTCTTGACAAGATGTTCCTACATGTTTCCTGTATAATCCGTCTATGAGTATTCCCCGTGAATTATTTAGAGGATTCATCTGGAATTCTAAAAGTTCAAGAATTCTAAAAGTTTTCAAGTATTTTTCGAAAAAAATTTCAAGCATTTCTTCTATAAACCTTCGAATCTATTTGTCCAAGAATATTTGAAGAGTTTTTGAAAGGGTTTTCCCAACCAATCCTGAAAGGATTGGTTCTGGAATCTGGCAAAGATTCTCTCTGGAATATTTATAGTATCCTCTCTGGAATCCTGAAAGTTTTCTTTTTGTAATCCTGAAAAGATTCTCTCTGGAATACTGAAAGAATTTTCTCTGGAATCCTGAAAGGAAGAATCCTGGGGTTCTGAAAGGATTCTCGCAGGAATTCTGAACGGATTCCCTCTGGAATCGTGAAAAGATTACACTCCTTACCAAGACATCAATTTCATATAGCTTATTTCCTATTTATCCTATTTCTTCGCTTTCTGATATGGGAAATAGGCTATATGACAACCACAGGGATTAATAGTCGAAAGTCACGATGAGAGGGGTTCCAATAAATTGGTCAGATGAAGGCAAGTATCTAGGGCTCATGCTAGATAAGAATTTACCCAGTCAACATTTTGGTTGGTATATTTTTTGCTATACATCATTATATATGAATCAAATCACTCGTATAAAATGCATGAAAACGCTCTATACACACCAAAGTGGAGGCCATATACGCACTTCCCACAACTTTTTCAGACTGTCCATGGTCTGAAATACGATGCCACAAAATTCCGATATAAATAAAAAAAAGGTTCCAGCGAGACTCGAACACCAGACCTTTGGATCCCTAACCCAGTACCATACCACTACGCCACAGACCGCTTCAAAAATGAGTTATGATTATTTGCCAATATGAAAGGAAGTTTGCTCTACAACACACACGCTTTGTTGTTCTTTGAAGCCCACCGCCAGAAGATACCAACCTCGGGTGGCAAATTTTGCTAAGTTATTGCGATTTCATTTGATGCTAGTCTGCATTGATAAATGATTGTGCGATTCTGATTTTTGATGTATGAATATGAATTTTTTAGCACACATTCTTATACGATACGTGGTTCACTGGGTAACTTTCAAAAATCACATTGAGGGCATTCAAGCCAAATGTAACATATATAAAAAATGTCTATCCCCTTATTGATAGAAAATCAAAACTTTCTCTTAAGAACAAGCTTTTGATATTCAAACAAATTTTCAGGCCAGCCATGTTGTATGCTGTACCAATATGGACTAGCTGTTGTAATACCAGGAAAAAAGCTCTGCAGAGAATTCAAAATAAAAAATTTGAAAATGATTCTGAGGCTTCCTCCCTGGTATAGTACCAATGAGTTACATAGAATATCCAATGTTGAAAGATTGGAACACATGTCAAATAAAATAATTAATAATTTCAGACAAAAATCGTTACAATCTTCTATTGCCACGATTAATGCGTTATATGTTTAGGTTAAGTTAGGTTAAGTATATTAAAAACTTTTTTCCCTCTTATAAGCAGGTGAAATCAACTCACCTGTAAAAAATCTGAACTGCTACTGCAAATGAAATGTAATATGTTGTTTACAAAATGTTAATAAAATCTTAGATTTGTGTTACCAAATTAGGATGATAGTGTTGTTCAATAACACAGAACACCTAGATATAAGAAATAATGTAATGTTTGGAATGATACTATGTAATAAAAAAAAATTTAAAAAAAAATTAATAGTCGAAATCTGGAAACGTAGAATGGATTCTCTCTGGAATACTGAAAAGATTATCTCTGGAATACTGAAAGGATTCTCTCTAGAATAATGAAAGGATTCTCTTTCGAATCCTGAAAGGAAGAATCCTGAAGGGATTCTCGCAGGAATTCAGAAAGGATTTACGCAGGAATTCTGAAAGGATTCTCGCAGGAATTCTGAAAGGAGTCCCTCTGCAATCTTAAAAAAATATCTCTGGAATCCTGAAAGGATTTTCGAATGGATCCTGACAGGATTCTCGCAGGATTTTTTTTCTAGAATGAAAGGATTTTTTTTCTAGAATTTCGATTGGATTTTTTCTGGTATCCATTTTTCTCTAGAATTCTGACGGATTCTCTCTGAAATCATGAAAGGATTCTTGCTTAAATTCTGAAAATTTCTTTCTGAAATCCTGAGACGATTATTTCTGGAATACTGAAATGGTTTTTTCTGAAATTCTTGAACGATTCTTTCTGGAGTCCTGAGAGGATTCTCGCTGGAATCTTCAAAGGATTCTCTCTGGAATCCTGAAAATGATTGTGACGTCCTCGGACGATGCGCACATACCATCTCAACACCCTGCTTCGTTGAACCTCTTCATGGTATTCAAACGGCATGACGTCCAAACGACTGACATTGGGTTCGGGAGACAATAGATGAAAGAGACTATTGAATGCTGATTCACCACAAGTGAGCTGAAGTGCTGATGATATCTATTCCAATATTTCCTATATTATAAGTGAATTTCCTAAATTATAGTTTATCCCTTTAGTATTAGTTTTTTGAACACGCCAGAAATTAATCAGTGGTAAAGCAGATATTGTGACTAGATAAAATTTGTAGCACAAAATTAATCATTGTTGTCTATCGCATACCGCCTTTATTATACAGGTTATAAAACTAATTGTCACTTAGTGTACTTACATTTCTATAATTGATTATTCTAAACTTAAAGGTAAGAAGTTATACCTAAGCATGCAATGAATTAGTAAAACCTAAATTTCCTAAATTTGTTAAAGCTATAGACGCATGCACATGCAACATAAGCCCTACTAGCAGTGTTGTTCAGACTCATTTCCCCGAAAATAACATTTTCCGAACTACGAAGCCACGAACTACTACAACTATGCTCTATCCTCCTAAGATAGAAAAGCAGATGGTTAAGCTTGAGTACTGCACACAAAATCGATCTATTTTGATCCCAGAGAGCCACAATTCAAGTTTCGGTGAAATGAAATGAGTGAGTGAGTGAGTGCGAATCATTTCACCGAAACTTGAATTGGGGCCCACCGAGATCGAAACTGTCGGATCCCATGTGCAACACTCAAGCCCAACCACCTTCCCCTCCAGCAAGGGAATACAACTCACAGTTATAACAGTTCATGGCTTCACAATTCGAATTTCGGGGAAATGAGTCTGGTCAACACTGCCTACTAGGAGGAGAAATTCTCAAGGAATACATTCTAAGGTAGACGAGAGAGAGAGAGCAGGAGGCACTAAACGTAAGTGATATGATAACTGTATACTATACTATCACTAATGAATTGCTCATTAAAGGAAATTTTAACCAACCGAAAATCCCTGTGGTGGTTCAATTTTTCGGAAACCGTTCCCTCCAGTTGGCGTGGCCAACATATTAAAATTTCGTTTACCTCGGAGCGATGTCAGATCCCGGTATGAACGTGGCGAGCAAGGCCAAAGGTACCTCAGGTAAGCTGCACAAGACACCTCCTAGTACAAGTTCAGACAATAAAGAACCCCCTGAAGATCCATCTAAGCAGACCCATAATAAATGCACCAAGAGCGACATCGTTGCTAGTTCAAATCCCAATCTCTTAAATCCCCCCAATCTCGTGCACCAATGCAAACCTGTGGCTCGAACGGGTTGTGTGTTATGCGGTAACCCTGACGATGATTATATGGCGCAGTGCGATACTTGTGACGAGTGGTACCATTACTCGTGCGCGGGTGTTTCCGAGGACATCAAGAACTATAGTTGGACCTGCTTGAAGTGCGTGAATGCGAAGGCGACCAAAGGTGCAACTGTACGAAAGATGACGACTCGAGCTGCAGCGGCAAAAGGTGCAAAGAAGACGATTTCCAGGACAACGAAGAAAAAGAACGTTGAAGATTCCATCAAGAAGGATGTCGTGGAGGCTGAAGGGCGCGTAAAAGATGCAAAGTCAACGGTGGGTGCAAAGTTTAGCAAGGCCGCTTCCGTAACCTCGGGAGCGTCGCGAAAGTCGGCGAAGGCACGATTGGACGTTGAGCTACAGCAGATTGAGGCTGAAGAGGCATTAATGCGTGAAGAAATGCAACGAAAAAGAGAACTAGCGAAGAAGAAGTTTGAGGTTCTTAAAGAGATGGCCGACTTGGAAGGTAGTGGAGAATCCGCCGTCGATCAGCCGAATGCTGTTCATAAAGTGGAACATTGGTTGAAGCACCATGGCGAAGATCACACAAAAAGCAAGCGATTACCGAATAAGGAAGCAAGTTCGTCTGACTCCGACGACGAAGTAGTCACGGAAACGTCGAGCGAAGGAACCGGAAACGAATTGGATAGCGAAGATGAAACATCATCCGATAGTGAAGTTCGTTGCGACAGAGTGGAAGAGCGATCCGTCGGAGAGCTGGAAGCGCGCAGACGCTATGGGATGAAGATGACCACGACCAGCAAAAATGCGAAGTGTGGAAGCAGCAAACCGTCCGGTACAGAGCGGCAACAGTCTTTTCGGAGCGATAAGAGACTTTCTAAAGATGAATTAGCAGCACGTCAAGTCGTCCCCCGCGAGCTGCCGAAATTCAGCGGTAATCCAGAGGAATGGCCCATGTTCCTGTCGACGTTTGAAGACACCTCGACTATGTGTGGGTACACCGACGCCGAAAACATGATTCGGCTGAGAAATTGTTTGAAGGGAGATGCGTTCAATGCTGTTCGGAGTTTCTTAATGCGGCCTGAAACCGTAGGAAGGGCAATTCGTGCTTTGAAACTGAGGTTTGGCAGACCGGAGACCATCATCGAGTATTTGAAGGAGAAAATCATAGCGATGCCAGTCATTAGACCAGACGCAATGGACAAGCTGGTTGACTTTGCCCTGGAAGTGCAAAACCTTTGTGCCACCATAGAAGCTTGTGGTCAAAAGCAGTATATGTGCGATACGACACTACTGAAGGAGTTTGAGAAGAAGTTGCCGCCACAAATCAGACTTGACTGGGCGCGATACAAAAGGAAGCTGTCTAAAGTGAAGTTGTCTACCTTTAGTCGGTGGATATACAATCTAGCAGAGGATGTGAACGTGGTTTTCGAGCCGCAAAACCGTGGAAGTAAGGTTCAGGAATTTCGAGGACTTCGGAAGGAGAAACATGTGAATACCCACGCAGAAGTTGCCGTTAAGGATAGAAGTCAGCAAGTTTATCCAGTTCAGAACAGTCTGTCGGTGACTGTAACGAGTGGAGAGAGCAAGCCATGCCCGGCCTGCAAAGGCGATTGCAAATTTCTGGGAAAATGCAAGCGATTTCTAGATTTGTCGTATGAAGCGAGATGGGCGACAGTTCGTGGCTTCAATTTCTGCCGTAAGTGCCTTCGGCAGCACAGAGGTGGCTGTAATTCAGGAGAATGCGGAAAGAACGGGTGCACATTCAAGCATCATGTGCTGCTCCACAAAGATATGGCTGCACCAACCGCTTCCAGCAGTGGCGTGTCCAACAAAGGAGGATTTCTGAAGCAGAATGAGGAACGCACCGTTAATACTCACAAATCTGCAACGGGTCCGGGTTCGTTTCGCTATCTGCCTGTAACGTTGTTCGGCGATGGAATACAAGTAAATTGTTACGCCTTTTTAGACGACGGATCAGAGCTAACACTCATCGATCAGCAGCTTGCGGAAGACCTGAAGCTTTCTGGAACGGTTCTCCCGCTTTGTTTAAAGTGGACGGGAGGGACCCATCGCTACGAATCTGACTCACAGAGCATCAATGTTGAAATATCCGGACAGGATGGGAAACGGACTTTGCTTCAGGATGTAAGAACAGTTGAAGAGCTACAATTACCCTTCCAGTCACTGGATATGGACCATCTGGAAGAAAAGCACAAATATCTGCATGGACTGCCCGTGGAATCGTACCATAACGTTCGTCCACGAATACTGATTGGTTTGAAGCATGCGAACCTCATGCTGGTGCGCAAAAGTCGCGAAGGAAAGATGGGAGAGCCGATCGCCGTTAAAACCAATCTCGGCTGGACTGTATACGGTGGCTGGACATCACAAACCTTTTCGAGTACAGCCAGTCACACGTATCACATTTGTTCGTGCAATGAAAAGGATTCTGTTCATCTGAACCAGATGGTAAAAGACTACTTTTCCATCGATAGTTTAGTGATTCAGTCAAACCAGATCGAAAAGCTTTCTAAGGATGATGAACGAGCAATGTCTCTACTTGAATCTCAAACGTATTTCGACGGAGAGCGGTATGCAACAGGACTATTGTGGCGGTCTGATAAAATCCGTCTACCGGACAACAAAGCAGTTGCAGTTCGTCGTTGGAGATGCTTGGAGAAGCGCATGGGGAAAGATCCTGAGTTGTCAAGGACTTTGAACGATAAGATCGCGGAATACAGGTCAAAAAACTACATCCGTAAGCTGACGTCAGAGGAGTTGTCACAAAGACGCGAACGAATATGGTACCTGCCTATTTTTCCGGTGTACAACCCGAATAAACCAGGGAAGGTCAGGATTGTGTGGGATGCTGCTGCCGAAGCGTATGGTGTATCCTTGAACTCCGCACTACTGACCGGTCCTGATCAGTTGGCGTCACTAGTAGGTATACTGTACCAGTTTCGTGAGCATCGAATAGGCCTGTGTGCCGACATCCGAGAGATGTTTCACCAGGTCAGGATTGTTCCTGAAGACCAGCATTGTCAGCGATTTCTATGGCGCGATTGCGATGAGCATGGTGAGCCGAACACTTATATAATGCAGGTAATGACGTTCGGAGCAAGCTGTTCTCCTGCAACTGCTCAATTTGTGAAGAACAGGAACGCCGATAGATTCGAAGAAGAATCTCCAGCTGCGGTGGCGATCATCAAAAGGCGACACTATGTCGATGACATGGTATTTAGCGTTGAAACGGAAGCAGAAGCAGTCGAACTGGCTGAGTCAGTGCGTTTTATTCACATGCAGGGTGGATTTGAAATCCGCAATTGGGTTTCTAACTCTCCAATGGTGCTTTCAAAAATGAGCGGAGAAGTTACGTCAGAAAAGGACCTGAACATTACAGCCGAGCTAGCTAGTCAAAAAATCCTCGGAATGTGGTGGGATACACATGGCGATGTTTTCAAATTCAAGATCGGATGGACAAGATTCGACTCAGATCTGCTCCAGGGAAGTCGTTGCCCTACCAAACGGGAAATTCTTCGGACACTTATGACCATTTATGATCCTCTAGGCCTCATCGATCACTTCTTGATTCTGCTGAAAATTTTACTGCAAGAGGTGTGGCGCGCAAACGTTGATTGGGACGAACAAATTCCTGAAAACCTGTTCGACAAGTGGCGTGACTGGTTGCGAATGCTGACAGCGTTGGAGAAGCTGCGTATACCTAGATGCTATCGGAAAGTTGTTTCGTCGTTAAACACTGCTGCCGTTGAAATGCACATTTTTGTGGATGCAAGCGAAAGTGCCATGGCAGCGGTTGTATTCCTGCGATTCGTAGAAGATAACCAGGTGGAATGTTCTCTAGTTGCAGCTAAGACGCGCGTAGCACCGCTCAAATACACCTCCATTCCACGTCTGGAGCTGCAAGCTGCAGTTCTTGGCACTAGACTGGCGAAAAGCGTCTACGGCAACCTTACAATGACGATCACAAAGCGGACATTTTGGACAGACTCACGAAATGTTCTCTGTTGGTTACGAGCTGATCACAAACGATATAGTGCCTTCGTTGGATCCAGAATAAGTGAAATCCTAGATTCTACGGAGGCCCGCGAGTGGAGATGGGTCCCAACACGTTCAAACGTTGCGGATGACGGGACTAGATGGCAGAATCAACCAAACTTATCAGCGGAAAGCAGGTGGTTTAGGGGACCAGAATTCCTGATGCAAGCAGAAGAGAATTGGCCATCGCTTCAACAGACCCCGTTCATCACGGAGGAAGAGATGAGACCTAGTGTTCTACTTCACTTCAAAGTTCCTGAATCACCAATAGACGTGGGAAGATTTTCCTCTTGGCGACGATTATTAGCGGTAACCGGCTACGTCCTGCGTTTTTGTTCAAACCTTCAGCGCCGTCTCAGGAAGCATCCTGTGATGATTGGACCGTTGACACGTGAAGAACTTCGAAAAGCAGAACTTCATCATTATCGGCAAGCGCAACTAGATGTTTATAAGGACGAAGTATCAACTTTGGAGGCGAAAAACGACGCTGCCAAGCAAATTCCAAAGTCTAGTTCTCTCTACAAGTTGAGCCCATTCGTCGACGACTCCGGTGTATTGAGAATGAAGGGTAGAACTACAGTATGTGTATACTTGCACAGTGACGCAAAGAATCCTGTGATTCTACCGCCAAAGCATCCAGTAACATCGCTCATCTTAACCCATTACCACCAGAAGTATTTGCACCGTAATTACGAAATCGTAGTTAACGAAGTCCGTCAGAAATATAGCATCTTCCGCCTGAGGCAAGCTCTCGCCTTGACCCGAAGAAACTGCCAATGGTGCAAAAATCGAGACGCTGCTCCTCAACCGCCGGAAATGGCAGATCTACCGGCTGCCAGATTAGCCGCGTACACTAGGCCATTCGCACATGTAGGGGTGGATTTCTTTGGTCCAATTGAGGTATCTGTGGGTCGAAGGGTTGAGAAAAGATGGGGGGTTCTACTAACTTGTCTGACGGTAAGGGCCGTGCATATTGAGGTGGCTCACTCTTTGACAACCAGTTCCTGCATAATGGCTTTGAGGAACTTCACTGCACGTAGAGGTACGCCTGTCAGCTTTTACAGTGACAGAGGCACTAATTTTGTTGGTGCCAACCGAGAGATTTTGGAAACCGTTGAGAAGATCGACCAGAATCAGCTTATGCGTGAGTTTGTCACTTCCTCTACTGCTTGGCAATTCAATCCACCGGCTGCGCCCCACATGGGCGGTAGTTGGGAACGGCTCATCCAGTCGGTAAAACGAAACTTGTCAGAAATTCTCCATGCACGTCGACCAACCGATGAAGAACTGCGAAATGCGCTGACGGAAATAGAGGGTGTACTGAATGCACGCCCATTGACTCACGTGCCCATTGATGATGAAGCCGCACCGGCCTTAACCCCAAACCACTTCCTTTTGGGTTCAACAGATGGGTCGAAACCGTTGTCCCTGATTGATGCGGATACTGCGGCCTTACGACGAGGACATCCGACTTCGCAATGGTTAGCAAATCTTTTCTGGAAGCGCTGGATCAGGGATTATCTTCCCGACATAACACGACGTACTAAATGGCACGAGAAGGCTAAACCTCTACAAGTGGGCGACGTAGTAGTCATTGTGGACCATGAGCACCCCAGAAATTGTTGGCCTAAGGGACGGGTTATTGAAGTAAGTACCAATGGAGGACAAACGCGTAAGGCGACCGTTCAAACAGCCAATGGAATCTACGAGAGACCAACAGTTAAACTCGCAGTGTTGGATGTTCAGCGCGAGAAGAAGTAGGCTGGACCAAAGGACTTGGTCCGCGTACCGGGGGGGAGTGTGACGTCCTCGGACGATGCGCACATACCATCTCAACACCCTGCTTCGTTGAACCTCTTCATGGTATTCAAACGGCATGACGTCCAAACGACTGACATTGGGTTCGGGAGACAATAGATGAAAGAGACTATTGAATGCTGATTCACCACAAGTGAGCTGAAGTGCTGATGATATCTATTCCAATATTTCCTATATTATAAGTGAATTTCCTAAATTATAGTTTATCCCTTTAGTATTAGTTTTTTGAACACGCCAGAAATTAATCAGTGGTAAAGCAGATATTGTGACTAGATAAAATTTGTAGCACAAAATTAATCATTGTTGTCTATCGCATACCGCCTTTATTATACAGGTTATAAAACTAATTGTCACTTAGTGTACTTACATTTCTATAATTGATTATTCTAAACTTAAAGGTAAGAAGTTATACCTAAGCATGCAATGAATTAGTAAAACCTAAATTTCCTAAATTTGTTAAAGCTATAGACGCATGCACATGCAACATAAGCCCTACTAGGAGGAGAAATTCTCAAGGAATACATTCTAAGGTAGACGAGAGAGAGAGAGCAGGAGGCACTAAACGTAAGTGATATGATAACTGTATACTATACTATCACTAATGAATTGCTCATTAAAGGAAATTTTAACCAACCGAAAATCCCTGTGGTGGTTCAATTTTTCGGAAACCGTTCCCTCCAGTTGGCGTGGCCAACAATGATTGTATCTGGAATCCTTAGAGGGTTATCTCTGGAATCCTGGATGGATTTTCTCTGGAATCGCGAAAAGATTCTCTATGAAAAGATTTTTCTTCAATCCTGAAAGGATTTTTTTTTCTAGAATTCTGATTGGATTTTTTCTGTTACCCTTTTTTTCTAGAATTCTGAAGGATTTTCTCTGGAATCTTGAAAGGATTCCTGCTAGAATTCTAAAAATTCTTTCTGAAACCCTGGGAGGATTATTTCTGGAGTACTGAAATGTTATTTTTTTTTCTGAAATTCTTGAAGGAATTCTGGAGTCATGATAGGATCCTTTCTTGAAATGTTTGAAGACTATCTCAAGAATGCTTTGGGGAGTTTTTCAGGACACCTTTGAGGATTATGTTAATGGTTCTTCGATTATTCTCTCAAAAAGCCTTCGAAGATTTTTTCAGGAAGCCTTTGAAAGTTCTTTCAGGATTCTTCCAGGATTCAAGAATTCTTCAGAATTTTTGCGAGGGTTTTTCGAATTACTTTTGACATTTTGCAATAATTATTTCAAAAATCTTGCAAGAACTGCTTTAAATTTTCAGACATTACTTCAAGAATCCCTTAAAATTTCTTACTGGAATTTTGAACGGATGCTTCTAGATATTTGTCGAGGATTTTTCTAGCAATCCAAACTTGTTGTAAGTAAAAGAAGAAATGTGTTTTTCTTATCGTTATAACGGGTGTTCAGTAAAAAAAGAATGATTTCAATACTCTCTGGACTCCCTAAAAATGGTTGACATGTTTTTTTTCGCTCGGGTGCTGCAAGTTCAATCGAAGATGGTGTCGAAACAGCAAGCACTCTATGAGCGTGTTGTACAGTTCTACGAAACGCCGTACGTGCCGACCAACTTGCCCAAGTGCCGTCCCATTGAGGATTTTTTCGGCTTCCTCAGTGCCCTAGTTTACGAATTCTACGCCCGTGTTAGATACCAGAACGGGTAAAACCTCGTATGTTGATTTATGCTGCCTATGTGGGCATTCTAACGATAAAACGGAACACAGTTTATTTCTTGAAAAAGGCACAATAAATTTATCCGAAACGTCGGATGAAAACATAAAATCCGTTTTTGAACATAACAGACTGAAAGCCATAACCTAGAACATAATCATCACAGTCGTATCATCGAGAATAGAGTGTCTATCCCAAAAATCGGGACAAAAAATCCCGGAATTTGACAAATTTCGGGATTTCCCGTTTCCTGGGATTTTATTTCTGACATCCCGGGAATCCTGGGATTCCCGAAATGTACGAAATTTGATGAAAACCACTAAATTTCAATGAAAAACAATGACATGTTTCCTCAATATCAACCACATTTGATGAAGTAGTAAAGCATAATGAAAAAAAAAAAACGAGTAATTATTTTCATGAAAAGATCAATTTACCAAGTTAGAAACACATATTTTTATTTGTCTAGTTGCAAAGTTTTAATGATTTTCTTGTCAACGTTAGCCGTTTTTATAAGCCTATGCTGAGATAACAATTTTGAAAGTACACCTGAATTGCCCCAAATTGCAAGTCAGTACCGTATCATCTATAAAAAGGCATTGAGAAAATTGACTGAGAAGTTTTCAATCTCGTTTTCCACAAAAATATTCAAAAAATTATAGGAGATTGGAACATGTTTCGATCTCATTGAAACTTTCAACATTTCCTTTCCTTCCGTTACCATTCCAAGAAAAATATAAAGATGACCACATAACGATCATTTTTATTTTACGCGATGCGAAAATCTGCAGTGGAACTGACAGGCGTTTACTTTCCATTATGGGACAATTCGACTTGGTGTTTTTCCTAATTTTACTGAACAAAAAGTGATTTCTCGTAAGTGTAGGTGAAAGATCATTAGAAGATATAAAGAAAACTAATATCAACTCATTTTGACCAAAATGCAGATGGGACTGACTTGCGATTCACGACAGTAAATTTCAGTCAATAATTTTCAGTAATTATGCTTAGCATGATCTACACTACCTTCAATGATATACAATAGTTTCTTTTGTTCTAAAGTTTTTATGGCTTTACAGATGTTTGAGGCAAATTGAGTTCTGTTTGATCCTTCGACCTTGACGCTTGCTCCTGGGCAGTGCGTCAAGAAAGCCCGAACAGTTTTTTTTTTATTCTTTTTGGGTCGCGCGCTTATTTTTTTTTCCTGAGTGCTTTTTTATAACCGAGCAAACGAGTGAAGCCGAAAGTGGATTGTGGCTGCTCAGTCAAGGATAACGGATCAATTGGTGAGCTCGTTTCATGCTACTATTTCTAATCTATAAAATATGTATGACTGCACATTCAATCGTTACAATGGTGGGATGTAAATATGATTTTTCAACAAACTATGGATGGTTCGTCACTGTGAGTGTCGACACAAACTCTGATTCATGATTTATTTATGTTTAACATTTTTTTTTCAGAACACCTCTTATATACCTTTATTTTTGTAATAAAAAAAACTTTGAATGGTTCGACACTACAAGTGTAGACTTGCGGAAGGTTCACTTTATTCAACAAACTTTGGATGGTTCGCCACTGTAAGTGTCGGCATAATAATAAGAGTGTTCTATGATGTCCCAACCAATCGAGTTTTTTGTTTCTTTTCAAATGAGTAAAATATAATAACACATGCTTTCGTCCTGACAGCTGTACTGCCCATAACTGCATATTTGTAACATTCGACAAAAGTAGGCATTGAGTAAATGGAATACCAAGAGTGCATTTTATAGCAGTATGAGAGGAAACTAAAATTTCTAAAAAATACCATGAACTCAAAAGTGCTTATTTGAGGCTGATATTCTGTACAACTCATATCGCATACTAGATGAATGGTCAGAAAAAAATTCTGATAGAAATTTCATTGCTATTACATTACGAGGCTCATTTATAATCTCAATGTGACTGTTATGCGGTTATAATTACCAATGTGACAAAACAACTTGGTATTTTTTTCGAATTTTCTAGAACAATCTCACAGATTTCAGTAAGTTGATCGAAAGTATTTATCATTTGATGACTCTCCCCGGTCTTAACTCCAATTTGTCAAAAATGTCGAATGTGACTGTTATGCAGTTATGGGCAGTGTAGGAATGTTACATTTAGGTATTTGTTCAACAAACTTTGAATGGTTCGTCACCTCAAGTGTCGGCATAATCCTCCTAACATAGAAATTGTTCATATCAAATGAAAATATTATATTTACGTATAAACATGTATATATCTCACAAATCATTGTTTATCATGGTCTAATCGCTTATCAAAGTGAATCCTATGACCCAACGATCCTCCCCATTAACAAACATCCCTCCCAGTAACCTTTGTGGAGATGCAGAGGCAAACACGGTCTCCAAAAAGCAAAGGTTACACACTAACATTCCTTCCCCCAATCCCACCTGACTGCAAGGACGTGGCCGGCGCCGTTATTGACCCTGTATAAATAGAGGCACTGAATTATGCACACTGAAGAAGATTATGGCCAATCCCAGCCGAACTTCTAGTTGATTCTTTGTGCATTTTCACTGACTTCGGTCTATCACGGAATAGCAACCATTGATATGTGTAGTCAGTCTAAGCTAAGCTAAGCTAAGCTTTACAGATGTTTGAGGCAAATTGCTTGAAAATTATGACTTAAGTTTTTATCATACTTCCATTCATAAACTTTATGGAGAATTTAAAAAAAATAATCCATAGCAAATCCGTAATTAGTCAAGCTAAGCTTTGATTTTCGTTAGGTTACTTTATCAGAATAAGAAAGTCTTTTCTGAAATGTGACTTGCTATAATTAACATATTATTTTGGAAAGTTACATTATCTTTTAATTTAATTGAATAAAATGTATTGTTAAATTTGTACTTCCGAATCCCGGGACGAGCAAAATGGCCGAGAAATTGATACTATAATCGAGAAAGCTTAACGTGGCTAGTGTACAAAATTAATTGGCGGGCCAAGGATACGAATCAGTAGATCACGAGGATCAGGAAGATGGACATCCAGCGCTCTTGTGAGAAAAAACGTGACTAAGTTGCGTTGTACGGCTGTCTCTACTCCAATGTTAATTGGCATGTTTTTAAGAACAAACATGATGTTTTTAATAAAATTACTGAATTCGTTGAAAAAAATCATATTTTATCAAAGACTACCTACAATAATCATATTTTTTTTTAAATACCTGAAGGTCGTAGACACAAAAGTCAATTTAGACAAATTGAGATGTAAAATTGTGAAAAATAATAGAATCGTTATGGTGGGCTTCGATCTCACGACTCCCAATACACTAGATTGGGCGCGTTAAACAACTACGCCACAGAACGGGTAACGATTCTGCAGCGCAATCGACCAACCTCAACCCAAAGTCCGTCACGACCCCATTTTCTCCTTCACAACCCTATCAATCTCTCTGAGATGCCCAATTCGACTCTCCCAAGCATGCCTACGAACAACAGTGACAGATTTTATTTTTAGCGTCGCACTGTTGCCTTGGGGTTCATTCAACTATTACGTAACGCAAAATTTTCCGATTTTTGACCCCCTCCCTTCCCACGTAACAGCTTTTGTATGGAAAATTTTAAATTTTTGTATGGACTGTAACACAATGTAAGACCCCCTCCCTCACCCTGTTGCGTTACGTAATATTTGAACGATCCCTTGTTTGTGCCACACTGCTTATAAACCGACGTTGGCTCAATGAGATGGTTAGTATGGGTCCAGCTTTCGACGTGGTCGTATCTCCGACCCCTTTTGCGATAGAGAGATCGCCGCTCAATTTTACTCAACAACCCTAGTTGAGCATATTTTTTTTTGTTAATTTAAAATTAGGTTTGGGGTAGGGCGACCCTAATGTTGCTATGGCATTTTGTATGAAACGCGATCTGCGTGAACGCGTGGCTCCTTTATTGAGTTCATGAGTCATGAGTCATAGGGGGCCTTCCTTAGCCGAGTGGTTACAGTCCGCAGCTACAAAGCAAAGCCATGCTGAAAGTGTTTGGGTTCGATACCCGGTCGGTCCTGGATCTTTTAGTAATGGAAATTTCCTTGACTTCCCTGGGCATAGAGTATCATCGTACCTGCCACACGATATACGAATGCGAAAATGGCAACTTCGGCAAAGAAAGTTCTCAGTTAATAACTGTGGAAGTACTCATTGAAGACTAAGCTGAGAAGAAGGATCCGTCTCAGTTAGAACGTATAATGCCAAGAAGAAGAAGAAGAGTCATGCAAAACGTTTACATAAATGTAAAATCCATAAAAATTGTTAAAAATTATGAAGCTTTGCAAAATGTATTCAATGATATAATTGCCCAAGATGATATTAACATAAAACCATTGCCGAAAGATTTTTTTACCTTCATGAACGTCGCAATCAATTGCTGCTTGCGGCGTCGAGCTTCCTCTTCCATGTCGGCCCGATGCTGGAGGTACCGTGCCCGTTCCTCCTCGGACATCTTGGCCAGCTTGTTCTTGTTACCTCCTTTTTTCTTACCCATTTTTGCTCACTGATTCTAATTATTTTACTTCTCAAGGTACCAATCCGATACCTACCAATTGAAATCAAAGACTGATGATTGATCAACTAGGATTTCGAAAAGTTTGTTTGAAAATTCTTGCGACCGTATGTTACTCAGGAAACGACGAAATCCGTTTCCATCGGGTGTGGTTCTGTTCCGGGGGAATATGCATTGCAGCGCATGGCTGAAGCAACATTCAATCCATAGCAACGTCATTCGATGCTTGCATTGCTGCACCGCAGTTGTGCGTTGCCGATTGAATTTCAATCGTGCACAGAAAACGCGGCTAACCACATGGCGGACAGAATTGATGATATCTTTGCCGGTGACTCTCCGGAGGACATTCAGTTGGTGCAAAATATGATCGAAAAAATCCGACTGGAAATTATGTCACACGGTGAGGAGGAATACGATTCGTACGATCCGGGATGTCGCCAGAAGGTAGAGTTCAGCATCCAGATCAATAGGGTCACCAAGATTCTGCAGGAAATGTCCGAGACATTGGAGGTGCTATTTTGTTTGCCGCTTATTTGCCGGAACGAGGACTTGATGGATGAGTACTTCAATGCCGAGGAGCAGGACGTGATACGTTTACTGTGCAAGTACATGCGATCCAAGGCTGATGATGGTGAAGCGACTCCTTCCGTCGCTGAAGTTAGTGAAATTTTGGATCCATGTATCCATTTAAATTTATTGCTATTGCCTCACCCCTTTCAGTTGTCCACATTTTCTCCAACAAGGTTCATCGAGTTGGTTGCAATGGTATCGAACAAGGAACTCCATAAGACCATCGCAGGCCAGGTCAAGAATGTAAGTTAGTCTAATTCAGAAATAGTGATTACTGATCATGAGGACAGTCCATTTTATAAATGCAATATCTTTTAAATTTAACAATGAAATTATCAAAATCTTCTCTGTTACTGAGCGTATCCCCTTTCAGCTCCCGGGAGTCTACCGGAAATTCCTGTCCAACATTCGCGAGTTCCGCAAGTTTACCATCGCCAAAATGCAAATGACTGCCCAGAAAGATCTGGCCAAAGAGAAGATCCTACATCGAATGTGGCTATCGAATCAGCGCAACATCAAGGAAATCATTCGAATTGAAGATATTGTTGAGGAAAAGCGTGCTTCATTTCAGGCGGAGATCGAGGAGAAGACTGCCATCATCGAGAAGTACCGGGCAGACATCCAACGGCTGGAGGAACAAAGTAAAAGTCAAATCACAAATTTTATGTTCGTACTTACACATAGTTTATGTTCGTAATTTTGATCTAAATGTCCCTTCTTTCAGTGATAAATCCAATCGAAACATGTTCCGGTACTTCGAACAAAGTGATAACCGCTACGAAGAACTGCTGAAGGAAGCCAATCGTTGGACTAAAGAATACGACACAGTTCTGGAGGAGGATCTTCGCTTGGAGAAGGAAAATCGAATGAAAAAGGCCAGGCTTACGCAGCAACTGCAGACTTGGCTCAACAAATACGACAAGGATGCCGGGGAAAGGACCAAAGAATTGAAAAGTTTGGCTAGTACCTTGCGAGCACGGCTGCAGGAATTTAATGATTGGAAGCTGAACGACTTTGATCCACAGGAGAAACAGTGCGTTGATTATTACAGTCTTAAAAACAAATCTCACCACTTACAATCATATTTTCAGGTACTTCGAAGCAATTGAAGAGCGTCGATTGGACGAACTGCAGGCCCACGAAGAGCGTGTTCGCCTCTTTATGATGCACCGGGCAGCTAAGGTATTGCAACGTGCATGGCGTTCGGTGGCCGAACGGAAGCGCAAGATGCGTGGGCGTCGTGGAGGACGACGTGGAAAGGGCAAAAAGTAAATGCGTCAGGAAAAATCATCATAGTTTGCATATCAATTCCATTACCTCAGAATATCTTAACCGACAACATTAACAATCACACAAGAAAAGCAGTATTCTTATCCAGCAATCATTTTTTAATAATCATTCTAAGCTAATATTTGCCAATACAAACGAATATAAACGAATTACTTCACAAAAATTTTAATTATCACATCATTAGATGCCAGTTTTTGAGAAATCTCTGAAGGTACTTATCAATAAAACTCTGCAATAATATTCAGAAAAATACTTAGTAAACTTTTTGGAGGAATTCCTTGAATGATTTGTGAATTTTCATAATAACACGTGGAACATGCTTTGTCTTAAGCACCAAAATATTGCTACCGGGTACCCCCGTTGGTTCGACCACATTTAATCTGAACACTTTTTAATCTATACCCCGTTAATTTGCACATTGTTCCATGCATTGTTCAGATTAATAATGTTTCAAACGTCATTTAGCTCATGGTATAGAGTAAAGTTAAATGAAACGCTGTGGAATGGAGCTCAGAATCAAAGCAAAACAGAGAAAGAGGTAACCAGAAACACGTTTCTAGGGTGACTAGATGTTCAAATTAAAAATGAACCCCGATGGTTTGCATCGTACCGTCCAAATTAGCGGGGGTGCACGGTATTTACTTTATTTTGTTTACTGAATTCATCAATAGATAAATTTTCATTTAAACATCAATGAAATCATTATTCTACTTATACAGCATAAAGGACCTGTAGTGTATTTCTGAAAGCGGACAAGAATTCAGCAATTCCAAATTTACTAGAGACACGAAATCTGATCCCTGTGAAATTCCTTGAGTTAAGGTGAAGAAGAATCGAAGTCATTCGAAAACATTCTCAATCAAGAGAACGTTTTCAAAAACTCCTGGGAGACTGATTTGGAAGAAGTGAGAACTATTATTAAAAAAATCAAGAATATGAAAGCTCCTGGCGATAATGGAATTGTCTACATCCTAATCAAGAAATTTCCATACTTAGTTGATAAATTTAACAAATATTTTCAGTTGGTTCCTGACAAATGAAAAAATGCTTAGGTTGTACCATTTTTAAAACCAGACAAAAACCCTGCAGAAGCTTCTAGCACTGTGGATACTCGTATGTGCAGTGGATACGAGTAACTGACACTGAAGAAGACTGCAAGAGGTAGTCGAAATACGCGTATCTGTCAAAGATAAGCATTTAGGAACGGAATTAAAAAGTACACGGTACTCCATGAAGGCTTGATTGTAAAATTAAAAAACTTTAATTTTCCAACATACATTGTTAGAATAATTCAAAGTTATCTGTCAAATCGTACACTTCAAGGTAATTATCGAAACTCCAGGTCTGAAAGACTTCCTGTCCTCAAGGCAACATTTTGGGACCAATATTATACAACATTTACACCTCTGACTTACCTAAGTTACCTCAGGGATGTCAACAATTTTTGTGTGCGGATGATATAGGCCTCTCCGCCAAAGGACTAAGCCTGCGTGTCATCTGTAGTAGATTGCCTAAAAGTTTGAATATTTTTTCTTCATACTTGCAAAAATGGAGAATTTCTCCTAATGCTTCCAAAACTCAACTAATAATATTTCCACATAAACCAAAAGCTCTTTACTTTATTGTTGTTATTATAAGAGGGGTTTCAAAAAATTGGTCAGATGAAGGCAAGTATCTAGGGCTCATGCTAGATAAGAATTTATTTTTCAAAAATCACATTGACGACATTCAAGCTAAATGTAACGAATATGTAAAATGTCTTCATCCCCTTATTAATAGAAAATAAAAGCTTTGTCTTAAGAACATGCTTTTGATATTCAAACAAATTTTCATGCCAGCCATGTTGTATGCTGTGGCAATATGGACTAGCTGTTGTAATAACAGGAAGAAAGCTCTGCAGGGGATTCAAAATTAAATTTTGAAAATGATTCTGAAGCTTCCTCCCTGGTTTAGTACCAATGAGTTGAATAGAATATCCAATGTTGAAACATTGGAACAAATGTCAAATAAAATAAATAATAATTTCAGGCAAAAATCGTTGCAATCTTCTATTGCCACTAATTTATACTCTTCAAAATTTAAAGTGTGGCTTCGATTCATCTTCACTTTAGACGTAAAACGTTTAAATAGTTTGGGGATTCACTACTTAAATGAATTCGACAAAGTATCATAAATTTTGGACATCCCTGGAAAAATCCTGGATGACTCCCTGGAAAAGTTCGAATAGAATTATAAGAAGAAAATCAGCAGGATTTAATTTAATTTCTGTTGAAATCGCTGGAAAACTCTGGAAATATACTGTGCGGAACCTCTGAGGTTATATTATGTTTTGCAGAAATCCCTTACAGACTCCTTCTGCAGAAATCTCTGATAGAATCTCCGAAAGAATTTCTTAAGGAAGATCTAAAAAAATTGAAGGATTTCCAGAGAAGCATTTAAATAATTTCCGAAGAAATTACTGGAGGTCATAGAGTCCTTATGAAAATTCTTGAAGAAATTCGTTGTAGTATTACTAAAGGTCCCTGAGGGGTTGTAAAACGAACACTGCCAGAATTATTAGAAATATTTCTTGAGGAATCATGTAGTAAGTTACAAATAAACCTGGAAACACCCCTGAAGAAATTCGTAGATAAATATTCGCAGAGACTTCTTAGAGTAATCGCTAGAGAAGTTGCTGGAAAATTCCTAGAGGAACACTGGTTTGCTACCTTTTCCCCCCTCTTCTATTGGATGATTTGTTTTACCTTTTGTACTTTTGTAGATTACCCAAATGCTCATTTTTTTGAAAGTTTCCTTTCGGCATTTATTTTAATAAAATAAAGAATCCATTTTCATTTTAGATCTCTGCCAACTCTCTTTAAAAAGTTACACAAAATCCGGCTCTTCCAGTGTTTATCTGTTTGTAATTTTCACACATGCTAATAAATCGATTTTGAGCCGATTCATGCTTCATTTATGCATATTTCATGTAACATTGAGAAGCCTCGTATTGCGAAGCATTTTCATGCGTCACAACTTTGCGAAAAAGTTGGAAAAAAGCACCAATGTTCGACCGAGCGCTAATTTTCGACCCATCCATAAGATTTTTGCTTTGTATAGAAATCCGAAAATTAGCCCAGAATTCTTGTAGGTCGAAAATTAGTGCTTTTCCCATAAATGAAATTAACAAAGGAGTAGTTTTTCAGAATGTATCGACATTACATTACATACGGTCCAGAAGAGCTCGTTTTATTGCAAATCGTACTCAATTTTGTACAACTTCGATTTAGCGTGAAGGATTTCACCAATTAAAAAAATTCATCAGAAGTCCACCAGGGTTGGCAAAAAGGGATCAGATAAGATCCCAGTACCGAATTCAAGAGAGCGCTGGGTCACTAGGCCAATGTTCGTTAAGAACGCATGGGTTATTAGGCCGAATTTGTCATTGGGTCTAATGAGGAAAATGAAGAAAGATCAGCCTGTAATAAAAAAGAAAGGATTCCTGAGTCCTGATATGTTTTTAGTTTAAGATCGTCAATGAATACCGTCACAAATTATTCTAGTCTTTTTTAGAGATTAGTTCAGAGTTTTTCATGTGTTATCCTAAAGATTTCTGCGGGAAGCATTTCTGGGATTCTTTAGGAAGTTAGCAAGGATTTTTTTTAATAATTTGTAATTCTTTTTCGATATGCCTTGATTTTCAGACCTTTGTAGGCGAATTCCGACGAACATTTTTTTTCGAAAAGAAGAAATTTGCTTCCATCACTACAACCAAGAAATTTTTTTTCTTCGAAGAAAATACGCACTGGAATTTGCCTACTGGTCTGAGATAACTCTAGGTCTTACTCCAGGCGTTATTTATAGCAGTTTCAGCAGCGTATCCAACAGGAATATTTTTGGAGAATGCTTAGTAAAATTACTAAAAAAAAACAAGAATTTAAAAAATGAGGCAGAATTTCTCCTTTTTTATTCTCTAAAGGTTTTAACGTCTTTCTCAGAATGTAATTTGAGAGTTTTATGAGAACCTCAAAGAGATTGATCAGATTTTTTTTAGAATATCTATGGGGCAATGTTAACGCTTCAGTACCTACACCATCTTTATTATAACACAGGTAGAAAAACCTCGCTCTTCGTATTTAGCATCAACGCGATGCTTCTGGTGGTGATCAACCGTGTGACCATCGGAAGGTTAAGATTCTTCCAGAGGAATCCTTTGGCATTGCTCCGAGAATGTACCAAAAATTGTTTCCTATATTTTGCAAGAAATCACTTCCGACGTTCCGGTAAATTCCAGCAAATTTCTATCGAATTTCATCTAATAAGTTCCTCAATATATTTCACTCTGAATCGATCTGGGATTACACCAGTAATTAAGGCAAGGATTTTTGACTCTAAGAACATATATGTAAGACTTTTTATATAAGGGTGCTTTTTGACAGAAAAGTTTAAAATGTTAACGGCAGTTTCTGAGAGATTCCCACTTTGTACTTCTTGAAAATACGTACAGGTTTTCCCCCAAAAATTCCCCTCATGTTGTTTTTCTTGGAATTACTTTAAAACTCATTTAGTACTTTACTCAAAAACTACTACACGTATTTCTTCAGTTTAACTTCCAGAATTTCTACAGGAAATAAACCTATAAATAGTAGATATTCGCTAAGTGAAACCTCTGCCAATTGAATCAGATGGCCCTCAAAGTATTTGCTGTGTATTATTCCCATGACGTTTTTTTTAATTTCTTTCGAAGATTATCTTTTATAAATTCTGAACCATCCAGAAACTTTCTACACTATAAAAACTCATGATGTTTTAGAGTATTCATTATGTAAATCTTCTCTGAGCTACACGGATTCACGGAAGCCATGAAGCATTCCTGAATTTTCAAGTAAAAAATCTAGAAATTTCTGATTAATTTTTTTGAGAACAAGCATTGATTTTTCAATATTTTTTTGGTTATGCATTAGGCCGTCCCTTATTTTGCGCACACAGAATGAAATGCGAAATGTTATAGGTTCATTATTGTAAAGTGCTCGTTTTAGTAAGAAAAAAATCAGGTAACAATTTGACGACCCCCTGCCTGTTGCGTTACGTAATATTTGAATGATCCCTTTATAGTTATGAATTTTATGTCAGCGTGCAGTGTTATGAAGATATCCACAGTATAAAACATTATTTTACTCTAAATTTCATGCTGATTATCAATTTATTACTAGTCGCTTTTTGTGTTCGTGTTGCATACACTGGAGCAGCGAACTTGATTTGGCGTACGAGGGTCATCCATATCTAATACCTTTCGGGTCGTTGGGGGATCACTTAGCATCCACGTACGGACTTCAAATTTTTACCTGATTTTTTTCTTACCAAAACGAGGACTTTACAATGACGAACTTATAACATTTCGCATTTTCGAAAAATAAGGGAATCAATTAACGAAAATTGCATTAAGGATTCTTGTAGGCATCCCTTCAGAAATTCTTACAGGTTTTCCAAAGAGGACTTCAATTTCCTCCAAAATATCAATGATACATTCTTAACGATTCCTGCTAAATTTCAGGATTCTGACGATTCAAGAAAGATTTTTCTAGACACGATGTCTAGAAAAATGTTTCTTAAATCTTCAGAATCCTGAAATGTTGCAGGAATTCTTAAGAATTCATCATTGATATTCTGGAGGAATTTCTGTCTGAAGTCCTCTTTGGAAAACATGTAAGAATTTCTGGAGGGTTGTCTACAGGAATCGTGAATGCAATTTTTATGCATTTGTTTAGATGAATCATCCAAAAAAAATCTTGAGAAAGGTATACATAAATTGTTTCGAAATTATTGATTTTTTATAACTTCTTTTATATTATTTTATATAAATTTACATTGTTATTTGTCAATCACTTTAAATTGTTAATGATAATACATTTTCGCGAACAATGATTGGTCACTTTTAACAACAAAAAGTGCGTTTATTAGGAATGGATTTTATTGTAACATATGCCATTTGTTTGCCTTAAATTCACGTGCTAATTTGAAACAAGAACTCCCCCTCCACTATTCCAAGTGTTAATTTAAACACTTTAAGTGGGGTACAGTTTGACCCATGGCAACACGCTACACCGATACTCAAATTAAATCGATGTCTCTCGAGCTGACCAATTCAACGGCAGTTGCAACTGTTTGCCAAAACTGTGCACTTCGGAGGGATGGCCGATGCGATTGAAGAAATTTTCGCCAATGATTCCCCGGAGGACATCGAAACGGTGCGGAACATGATCGAAAAAATCCGACTGGAGATCATGTCGCACGGTGAGGAGGAGTACGACTCGTACGATCCCGAGAGCCTGCAGAAGGTCGAGTTCAACATCCAGATCAATAGGGTGACATTGATTCTGCAGGAGATGTCCGACACGTTGGAGGTGCTGTTCAGCTTGCCGTTGATTTGTCGGAACGAAGAATTGTTGGGGAAACATTTTAACGGCGAGGAGCAGGATGTGCTTCGTTTGCTGTGCAAGTACATGAGATCGGACGATGATGGGGAAGGGTACGTGCCGGAAATTGTAAATGTAAGTATCGGAAGCAATTTGGCTGGTTTTTGAGTAATACAGAATGTGATGATTGCTCTTAGTTGGCAGATTTACAATTTCCTTCGACGAAGTTCATCGAGTTGGTTGAAATGGTATCGAACAAGGATCTTCATAAGGAGATTTCGAGTCACGTCAAGAATGTAAGTTCTGCTGGGTTTTCATTTTTTTTTTTTTTGTATTTCTCCGTTACACAGTATTATTTTAAACATGACATTCATCTTTTCTTAATTTCTTTATTAGTATTATTTGAAACGTTACTTTAATTTCTTATATCTAGGTTTTATGTGTCAGACAACCCTATCATCCTAATTTGGTAAAACTAAATTAAGCTTTGATCAACATTTTGTCAACAACATATTACTTTTCATTTGCCGTAGCAGTTCAGAATGTTTACAAATATGTTGATTTCATCTGCTTATAAGAGAAAAAAAGCTTTCAATTAACTTAACATAACCTAACCTAGATACATAACGCATTTTTCGTGGCAATAGAAGTTTGCAACGATTTTTGTCTAAAATTTTTAATAATTTTATGCCACATTTGTTCCTATATTTCAGCATTGTATATTATATGTAACTCATTAGTACTATACCAGGGAAGAAGCTTCAGAATAATTTTCAAAATGTTCCTCTGCTTTCTTCCAGGTATTACACCAGCTAGTCTATATTGGTACAGCATACAACATGGCTGGCCTTAAAATTTGTTTGAAAATCAAAAGCTTATTCTGAAATCAATGTTTCGATTTTCTGTTAATAAATGGATACAGACATTTAATATATTTGGTACATTTCACTTGACTGCCCTCACTGAGATTGTTGAAAGTTTAAGTTTTATTTAGCATATGCCCTAGATACTTAACTTCATGTGACTGATTTATGTTTATGTTTAGTGATGGAGGAAAGCAAGCTGATTGGACAATAGCTATAAAAATGATGAACTACTTACTGGAAGTTTCTTGATGATAATATAAAAAAATCCATCGTATTTTTTAATTTTTAAATAATAGTTTACACTTTTACCAAATCAGTTTCCCAAGAATTATCGATAACGTTCTTTTGATTGAGAATTTCAAAATCTGGAAAAACTTGATTTTCAATTGGACTAGTGAGCCTTCAATTAAAATTGTGCACGCTTTCTGACTCCATAGATAGTTTTTGGACTTCTTTTGTTTTGCTCTTTTTCTACAAAAATAATAGTTCAAAAGTTTGAAAATCTGCATTATGTATTGTAGCTACCGAAGATCTACAAGAAATTTTTGTCCAACATACGCGAATTCCGCAAGTTTACCATCACCAAGATGAAGATGACCGCCCAGAAAGACTTAGCCAAGGAGAAGATCCTCCATCGGATGTGGCAATCAAACGAGCGCAACATTAAGGAAATTGCCAAAATTGAGCAGGTTCTGGAAGAGAAGCGGGCTTCATTTCAGGTGGAAATCGAGGAGAAGACGGCCATCATCGAAAAGTATCGGGCCGACATTGAACGCCTGGAAGAGAAGAGCAAGAAGCAAATTGACGCCTTTATGTGGGTATTTTCCGTCAGTTCATCATATTGGACATTTGAGATCTAAATTTACCATTTTTTTGTTTCTAGTGAGGAATCCGATCGGAAAATGTTTCACTATTTCGAGCGAAGTGATCAACGTTACGAAGAGCTCCAGAAAGAAGTGAGCCACAGGACCAAAGAGTATCAGAAAACCTTGGAAGCGGATCTTCAATCGGAAAAGGCCAACCGAACGAAGAAGGCAAAACTGACGCAACAGCTTCAGTTGTGGCTCAACAAGTACGACAAGGATGCCGGCGAAAGGACCAAGGAGTTGAATGCTTTGGGCGATACATTGCAAGAACGCCAGGAAGAGTTCGATGAGTGGAAGCGCACTGTGTTCGATCCACAGGAGAAGAAGTATGTGATTGTTGAATAGGGTGTGGTTTATTTCTTCGAAAGTTCTCAAAACCTTGAAGGTGAACTTCCATATTATAAAATATTACCTTCAGTGAAGTTTACATAACTTTGTCACAACTGATGGTACAACTTAAAGTTTTAACTGGTTTTAGACAAATTCTCGCATACTCTGAGATAACGCCCTAATAGCCATTGGTAGCCACGTGTGTAGCTCGTTGTTTCTGAGCAAATGAAAGAATAAGCATCCAAACCAACATCATGGGCATAATGATCCTTTTTTTTCCCATAGCGTTCTTACATAACATAAAAATCCATTCAAATGCTCAGAAACAACGAGCTACACACATAGTTACCAATGGCTTTTAGGGCGAGATCAGAAGTTATGCGAGAATTTAATATTATACAAACTTTCCATAAATTCAATATTAAACGAAATAGTGCTAAAACATTCGGAATCGATTGAAAAATAACAAAGTTATGTAAATTTCACACAAGATCATATTTGTTAACTAGAAAACTCACCTTCAAGATGCATCCGCCACTTCTAAATTTTTATATGTTTGCTTTCTATGTGAATTAAGAGGAGCACATGAAATTTTGGTTTTAAGAACTTTAAAAAAATCAGCCGTACCCTATTTTTAAGGTTTCCCATGAAATATTTTGTGTTCTTTGTATTTCCATTTTGCAGATACTTTGATGCAATTGAAGAGCGGCGCCTGGATGAACTGCGTGCCCAGGAGGAAGTCATACACCAGTTCATGATGAAACGGGCGGCCATTGTGCTGCAGCGTGCTTGGCGTTCCGTTGCCGAACGGAAACGTAAAATGCGAGGACGCCGAGGAGGACGGCGTGCCAAGGGCAAAAAGTAAAGTTCCTACATCAAACACAAAATGAAACCTAACAATCATCCTTAACATTTCGTCCTAATCTCCAAATTCAGTATTGAAATTTATGATGAAACTGCCTTTTTGCAGGAAGTAAATTGCAACTTTCGGTTCCTTTCGGGCGTGGTTTTGAACGTGTATGTGATCTGCAGAGGTTTGTCTCGAAATGCCGTGATGCACAGTGTGATCTGAGTGTTAAGTGTTTCGAATTTGAAAAGAGTGATCGATAGTTCAACATTTTGTGTATTTATTACATTACTATCAACATATTTTTCTTACGGATTGAACAGTAAAGATGAATCTATGAACTTATGCTTTGCATTTCATTATTAAGATAAAATATATTACAATATAATATATTCAGAGAAATAGGGTAGGTGTACTAGTTATGAACACAATGATTCCCTATTTCGCCAAACGTGATTTTTTTTATTTTTATGATGTGTTTTGAAGTAGTTTGATATCAAATATATCTTGATGTTGAAATATTCAAAAGTATGATAATAAATCTATGAATAAATGAGAATTGAATTTAGTGATATATCATTGAATTCGACTAGAGTTTGTGTCATTTGACAAATACGCGTATTTCGCATATGTCGAGTCTAGTACACGACACTGAACTTACAGTTGAGGTCAAAATAGTGAAACTATCAAAGGATACAAAGTCTAGTTGAATTAAGCGGTATAGTATCTTTTTTTTAATAATTGAAAAGTACTCAAAAAGTTAGAAAGTTTAAGAGAATTCAGATATAGCCAAATAGGGAACCACGATAACCATAACTGATACACTTTACCTACACTCCCGTGCATAAGTTTGGGTTCACCCCCTAAAAAACATACAAAAGTGTTCAGTCCATATCTCTGTGATAACACGTCTAATTGAAACATTTGAAGCCGCATTCGAAAGGCAAAGAGTTATTCTTACTTCGTATGTATTTTTCCGAAAATATTTTTTGAATTTTCTATACTAAATTTTTACTTAAAGTTGACATTTTTCAAAAAACACACTAAAAAATCATATCAAATTTCCTCAGCATTGGATCGATCAAAATTTTAAATCAAAGTGTCATTAGAATCGTAGTCTTATATTCTTTGAAGAGACCCCACGAAATTTTGGTGAAAATAATCTGAAAAATATTCAAAATCAATGGAACAGTCAGTCAAGTTATCGTGCAAAAGTTTGTGCACCAGAGCCGTATCTCTGCCATTTTTCATCCGATTTTAATAGTTTAAAGCATTTTCGAGCGCAAATAATAGCGCGTACATGATTGGTTTGAGATTTCACAGATTTTTCGTGTTTTAAGCAAGTTCAGGTGAACCCAAACTTTTGCACGATACACCATACTGAGGGGTAAACCCAAACTTTTGCACGATGACTTGAATGATTTTTTCATTGATTTTGAATAGTTTTCAGATTTTTCCGCAAAAAATTAGGAGTGCTCTTCAAAGAATATAAGATTACGATTCCAATGACACCTTGTTTTAAAATTTTGGTCGATCCTATGCTGAGGAAAATAGCTATGTTTTTTCAGTGTGTTTTTTTTAAATGTCACAACTTTAAGTAAAAATTTAGTATACAAAGTTCAAAGAATGTTTTGGAAAAATACATACAAAGATACGATTGACACGATACGTTATTGGCAACATGAAGGTTTTTGACGTGTTGTTAAAATTGAACTGGCACTGTAAACTAGACCTAATAATTTTAAAACAAAGATGTCGGAATTTCAAGTCTACACTCGTATGACATCCTAAAAGGAGTCTGTGGTACAGATTTCATTTTGTTTTGTAGCTAATTAGCAGAATCGTATTCAATCAAGACATCCCGAATGTTGTTTTCCTTTCAGACATTCCTGAGCTAAATAACACAATTGATGATTAGGCACCAAATCTCATAAGGTACTACTCTTTTTTCTTTTTCCTTTGGCGGGAAACATGAGCAACTCTGATCCCTTGTGTTTTATCACCCTCTTTATATAAACGCACCCTTCCCATACCCACATGGATGCTTACGATCTTGTTTTTGAAGCATGCAAAATAATATCCTTTTAAACTCTCTTTCGTCCCTGTCCGAATGCACTTCACAGATGCACCCTTCGCCATCCTGACTTATTTGTTCGATGTTGCAGCCTAGGTCAATACTATTATACAAACATGTTGCTCTTATCTTCGTTGTAAATGCGATTCAACGAGATATAACTCTGCATGTTAGTGTATTTGTGATGTCCTTTTTATTTACTTATGTTGAAGAAATGGAAAACTTCGACGTATACCAACCGTAACATTATCTTAACTTCAATGCGCTTCAATCATGATTTTACAAGAAAAACCAAGCTACTGTAAAAGGTGCCACAAAAACACTTATCTTTCATTGAACATTATGATAGTTTCGTAACCAGGAAGTCAAAGGACGCAATTGAAGCAGGTTAGGATGATAGATGATATTTTGGGATTCTGTCATAAAATGTGTAAATTAGCGGGGTCAAAATAAAAGGTGTTCAGATTAAAAACGGTCCCCCCGGAATACCACAAAAACTTCTACAAACAAACCGTATCTCCAAAATCAGCACCACTCACAAAGCGCATGGAATTCACAAATTAAAATATTGTGTTATGTTTCAGCAACCAGGAAAACAACAACAATAGATAAAAAAAATCTAGTTAATGAAACATGTTTCTGTGTAGGTAAATTTTTTCAACACAAACGTTTTGATTTGTCAAAAATCTTACCTATCATTTATCTCACAAAATATATGTTGACAATCTGTTGAAAAAGAAATCAATTATGAACATTTACTAGCTCGTTTAACCTTCGGGCTGTCGCGCTGTTGTAGTTTGTACACCAGTGGTGATATGCTATCATTTTGAAACAAAGATATCTATCCGTGATCAAACGTCAACATCCCACCGCAAAATCGCTAGTGTTTGGAGGTGATTTTAACCTCCAAACTGCCAAATAACCTCCAAAACATCACCTCCAAGTTAGTTCTAATAACCCCTTTATGTGAAATATGGTGGCGCGCAAGTTTATCGTTAAACAGTCAATCGCCACCAAATTAAAATGTATTTCTCAAGAACCTTCTTAGGAACAATACATGATAATTTTTATTTACAGTATGCCCTTTATAATACAGTAAAATCAACAAATCTACATACATGGAAGTCGCATAGTAATGAACGCACTGTATACGGTTCGAGTAAACCACAATTTGAAATCGGTATATCTCAAAATCCAGATAATATAGAAACTTGTGGTCTTTAGTGAAGTTGTTCTGGAGGTAAAGCGCTATCTGAATGTACCTTATTTAATTCAGAATTTGACCGCTAGGTGGCACTAGTGGGCATGGAAGTTTTACTTTTGTTTTGCAGATATTTCAGGAGCCTGACCATTCAGAAGGATGGCGTCTTCGGCAAAGTTGTTTAGTAAGTCAAAGACTATCATGGTTCGAGCTAGTTGATTCAATTGTTTTCCACGAGGCGGCTTTTGAGCATGAAACTTTTGTTTGCGGATACCGTCGTTGGGGACTGTTCTTTTTATAAAGTGGACACCTTGTGCATGCTGTATCTTAAATTCGTCAATTCATATTTTTTATTTCCAAAAAAGGCTTGATCTTCGAAAGCAACATCAATCGGAAGCCTGATAAAAATATCGAGTTATTTTTGGAGCAACAATTTTATATAGTTTTATGTAATAAAATCATTTTTCCCCGATATTTTTGGAGAAAAATATTTTAAATTTGAAGGGAACTGATATGAGTAGAATTTGTTTGGTTTAAAGTACGTCCTAACGGAAGTGCTAATATAGTATTAATATTAAAAACAACTTACGCCTTCATAGAGTTACTTCATTAGTCCCCACGTCACATTTAAAGCACAATGGAAAACAATTGCTTTATTTTTAGAAGATCTATCAAAGCACATTGACAATCATCAAAATTGGCAACACTTCTGTAATAAAATCAATTTTATTTTGCACATATAATTTTCATAACATATTATTCTAAGATTACCAATTGAAATAGTCGAAGAAAAACGTTTACAATTTGCTGTAGATCGATAAATATGCGTACATGATTTTAAAAGTATGAGACTTTTTTGTAAAACGACCATAAAGAGTAAAATTTATACTTAAAACTGCGATGTAAACTCACGATTTAGCTCTCGTTTATACAAATATAGTTTATTAACTTAGCTAAACTAGTTTTGAACACGCTTTTTACTTTTCTCTTTTGCTGGGAGTGAAAGGATGGTGTATCAGCAAATTTGGGCATAAATGGATAAATAACTAATGTTATCTAATGTCAGTGAATGGTGGAATATAATTGATTTTTTTATAGCTACACCTTTAGTAGAATAGTAAATAATACAAACATACCATTTGTTCATAAAAATTAGGATTTTTGTTTTGCGAAAAATAATGTTAAACTTTGACAATCAGCTTTCTGTAAGAATTTTTGGAAAAAAAATATTTACCCAAGGAACAATTGGTAGCTTTTAAAACACTTACGTGTTTAACACAAGCCGCATTGCAGTAATCATTGCTGAACAAATTTTTAGTTGAATCATTAACTGAATAAAATTAATTTCCGCTTATAAAAAAGCTGTTATTCCACTTCAAGTTTGTGTTTTGAGTAAGAGCTGAATAAACCTCCGAAAATGCAAATATAGTAGCCCTTGTTCAACAACACATAAGAAGTTTAACAATTGACTGATTAAAAGCTTCTATAGGTTGTAGCCATAATTTAAGTAGAATATTGAACATTTGATTAACAATAAATCGCACAAAAGTTTCAGTGTCTTATACTTAAAATGTTGATCAGCATGATTAGTAAAACTTATAAACAATGTGAATAACAGTATATGAGTATGCTTTTATTCAAGCAAAACATATTATGTCTTTTTTATGTTATTTTCAAATGTTTCAAATGTTTTCTAAATCAAATCTCAGATATGTAGGCGACATGTGGATCAACGAGGGTAAAGTTCGAATCACATTGGATAAAAAAGATCATAATTTAAATTTTTCAAATGTAGTGATCATCATCTGCGACGTTATTGATATCGGAAATAGTTACTAATCATAACATTTTCAATAATAATCGCAGAATATATAATAATTCAACAATAATTACATTAAAGTTGTTACCCAACCAAACATACATAAACATCCACCAAAAATTATATTTCTGTAAACAGATGTACAGGAGACGAACTAACGTTTTTGTTGCTTCGCACTTCAGCTGTTTCCATGCTTAACACGAACATGATTGAAAGCTGAATAGGTATTTTATAAAATCCTAATTCAACAAAGATATATCATCCGAGCAGTTATTCCAAAGAAGGCCAAAATAACGATTAATAAACACATTGTTCAACAACAAATAGGCCTTACAAAAGAGGTCACACCATAGCCAAATTTACGGAAAGTGGAATACTACTGGAATCTACTAATATTATGATTATTTATCTCTATTTGAGTAGCTTTTCGCCCTTGGCGAATTCGTCACTAACTTACTAATATATAAAAACATATTGGATACAATAATTTTTCAATACAATTGAATTGAATTATGAATTATTTTCAGAAAATATTTTGAATCAGTCTTCTGATATAGGATTTTGAAAAACAAAAAGAGCACGTTTAACATACAAATGATTGGAATATATGTTATATTTCTATAATACTTAAAATATAGAAAAAATACGACAAATGATTAAAATATTAACCTAATGAAAAATATAATATATGAAATTAATGAATTTTAGTAGAGATGGTCGGGTCTCGGGTTTTTAAACCCGAAACCCGACCTGAACCCGAACCCGACGGGTTCGGGTCGGGTTCCGGTTTGAAAATTTGAAATTTTTCGGGTTCGGGTTCGGGTCGGGTTTGAAGGCTACAAAATTATCGGGTACGGGTCGGGTTCGGGCTTACAAAAAGCCGGGTTTGAGTCGGGTTTAGGTCGGGTTTGGTGAGAATTGTGAACAGAGTAACAACCTAAAAGCTTCCCTATGCATCAGAAACGATGAATTCACCATCTTTTCGAACTCGGGTTTTTCTTTCAAACATTTTTCGGGTTTCGGGTCGGGTTTACACAGTAAAAATTTTTCGGGTTCGGGTCGGATCCGGGTTTGCTTTTCAATTATTGCCTCGGGTTCGGGTCGGGTTCGGGTTTGAAGAAATAAAATAAGTCGGGTACCGGTCGGGTTCGGGTTTGAAAAATGTGAAACCCGACCATCTCTAAATTTTAGTACACTTAGATGATCAATTAAATTAAAGTTTTAACAAGTTAAAACTTGTTATGAAATTCAATTAGTCATTTCAGACTGTTTTTACTTTGTGAATAAACTTTATTTTTGACCAGCATTGTCATAAATTTTCTCACTGTGCGCTATAAATAGCCGACTGAATTCAGCTTGCATCAGTACTGAAAAGCAGCAGAAGTAATGTGCTTGTTCAGTTGTTGATCAGCATAGCACGTGTTGAATAGACATTGTTGAATAGAAGCTCAAGCATGGTCAATAATCAGCTACAAGAGGTTATATTGGGCACTGGAAGGCTGATATATGAATTCAAGGATGGCGCAGATGGCAAGGTATACCGCTGACGATGGGGAAGGTCTCGAGTTTGAATCCAGTATCCAGGTAATTATTAAAAGTGGTTATTAACTCATGGAAAAAGTATTACACTGCATTTGAAGTACAGTGTTAAGCGATTTTTGATCATTTATTTGTTTTCAATTAATTTTGTGGCAGTTGAATAAAAGCTGAGATAAATGCTTATAAAGCGCTTTTGAAGTTGTAGAACAAAGTCAATATACAATGACACGCTTTATAACTTCTCCAGATTTGTGTGAACAACGCCTGAACAAAGGCTTCACATGGAAATAATTAAAATGTTGTTAAACATGATGCTGAATTAAACTGCAATAATGTATTTTTTAATAAAATAAGCGTTGTTAAATCAATAGTCCTTATTAGGCTAAGTTAAACCTGAATAAACATCATTACAATACATGAATACAATCACTAAATGATAAGTAGCCTAATAATTTCGCCAGATTTGCTTGAACAATGTGTGCATAGCAGCTGCGAAGTAATATTATAAAGCAACTATTCAGTATGTAGTTGTGAAAAATTGCTTAATAAAAGATTATAAAATAGGCAAATCTTTCTTGGTATAGCTCTTCAACCAAAAGCATTTTCTTAAATCTTATATTTTCATAGCATTGTAGAATAATAGTTAAACGATGCACAGAAAACCGATCACAATTTTATCAATAAATAAAAAAAGAATTAACATAAACAAAGTGTCTACTTTATAAAATGAATAGTCCTTATGTTGTATTTCTAAAATGACAAAAATGTGGGCTTGTAATTTCATTCACAATCGTTCTTGCACGACCCAATCTCAACCCCATTTTAATGTTTAAGACACCGTACCGAAAAAAATGAAATTTTTGTGGAAACATAATAGATTCCGGGTAATACGAGTGAAGTGTATTGAAAAGACTTTGAATCTTCTACTAATATAACAATAGAGATTAAAGTACATGCGTGATACTTTGCACAGGAGTAGCTCCGCCTGGTGGCAAAATTTTGAATCAGCTAGCTCAAATAATAGTATTCCTTGCGTTACCGAACAACTTTGCCAAAGACGCCATCTTTCTAAGTGGCCAGGATCCTGAGATCTGCGAAACACAAGTTTCATGCTCACTAGCGCCGCTTAGTGGCCATTGAGCTACTGAACAATTTTGCCGAAGACGTCATCTTTCTAAGTGGTCAGACTCCTGGGATATTCGAAACACCAGGGTGTTGTACAAAGTACAACGCGCGACTACTCGCGTTACAAAAAATCGCGCGACGACCGAAACGTTCGCCCCCTTTTTCGCCTTTTCACGAATTAGGCTTATACTTTCGCAGTAGCTCCTGAGGGAAAAAAAAATACAACCTAAGCTCCAAGTAAAAATGGTGCAAATGTCAAAGCTGAAAAAACAGTTTTGTCCTTTCAAACCAACAAATTGAAGAATATAAAAACACACAGCTCTTATATTTGTCAAATAAAACAGCTGTGTGTTTTTATTTTCTTTGATTTGTTGATTTAAAAGGAGAAAACTGCTTTTTTTCAAAAAAGACAATTTACACCTACATAAAATATATATTTTTTCAAAAAATATAAAAATAATTTCCTTATATACGTGTATCACAAAAAAAAATAATTTCGATTCCGAACTAGGAAAAAAACGTAGTTCCAAAGTGTACCCCGTCTAAAGGCGGGGTTGGGTATTAGAGGGTTAAGATTTTATCAGTTGTTTTTTCTCAAATGGAAAGCAAAAATTTGTTTACAGAAATTACAGTAAGAGCTTCTTAGGAAATCATAGTGACTATTTTGGAGGTATTTTTAGAGAAATTTTTAGATGAATCTCTGAAAAAATGCAGTGACCTGGAGAAATTCTTTGACTCTTGAAGTAGCTACTTCCAAAAGTTTTGAATCAAAGAAATTCTCCAGGAAAGAGATCCGTAGAGGAATTCTTGGTTGAATTCCTCTAGTAAATTACTACAGGATCCTAGAATTATTATCAATAATGCCAAAACATATCCTTGGGGGATTTCAGAGAAAAAAACTGGATGAAATTGGAATAATAAATTTGAATAATAAATTGTAAAAAAAAAAAATAATTTGATTCCTGATAATCTTGATCTTGATACAATTTCTGCATGACTTTCGAGGATTATTTCTGGAAGAATTCAAAAAGAAATATTTGAAGCCATCTATGGAGATGTTCCTTGACGATCTTTTAGTGAATACTAAATAGAATCTCTCAATTCACTGAGAAATACTTGGAAAAGTTTATATCGAAATCTACGAGAACCAGCCAATAACTGAAAGTCTCGTTAATACAGATAATTATTAAATATGAAGAAATTTCAATATTCCTAGTTATGCTTATAAAGTAATTAATGCCAAGTATGTATTGAAACAATTTCTAGAAGAATTCCAAATACTTGAAGAAATAAAAATAATCTGAAAGAATCTTTACCAGAATCCTTAATGAAATTGTAAAAGAAATTTATATTGGATTCCTTGAAGGAATAAATACTTCGAAACCTTCATTGAAATTCTGGCATAATTCTAGGTGAAAAGCAAGTGAAATTTGTCTTAGAGAATTCCGTAAGGAATTGTATGAAATCTGTAAGCCTACAGTCGTCTACAATATGGACATCAGGATGACACCAAGTCTACGTGACCAAGGCGAAATCGCCGGCCTAAAGCAATCATATCTTCGAACATATTTTAATCCTAAATTGCTCAATCCATTGAATGGGCACGATTTTCAAACTGGAAATAGAGTCAAGTCTACTGTAATTGCCATTTTAGTGTAACATATGAGAATTCAATATTAGATGCTTGAAGCAATCTATGGAGATATTTCTTGACTTATCTATTGGATTTTTTAGTGAATACTCAATGGAATCTGCAAATTCCTTGCGAAATACTTGGAGTAGTTATACAGTATACAGATATTAATTATAATATGAAGAATTTTTAATACACCTGGTTCCCTTTAAATTTTAAAGGAAATTTCTGGAATCTTTCGAAACCTTTATTGAAATTCTAGAGTGATTCCGGGCCAAAAGCTTCTAAGAGGAACTATATAAAATATATAAGTTAGCAGTCGTTTACAATAATGATCAGGATGACTCCAAGTCTCTACTTGAACAAGACGAAATTGCCGGTTATTGGGACCGAAAGTAATCAAATCTTCGAACATATTTGAATTCTATATTGTTCAATCCGTTGAATGGACCAGATATTCAAACTAGAAATAAAGTTAAACCGCGTTTCAGACTCTCCACTAGAGAGATGCAAATTTTGAAATTTTGGCGCCACTATGCTTAAACGATTTCGATTATGGTAAATAGCATCCTCCAAAAGTTTGAAATGTTTCGGAATAAATTTGACTGTGCACACGCCATTCGAAGTTTATATGGAGATTATTTTAGAAAACGCTAACCTTTTGTGCTCAGCCCTCTATCTATTCATCATACTATGCTACTAAGTTCTACAGCAAAAAAGTAGTCTTGCTCTGGAAGTAATTGAATGATCATCTCAGCATGGTTTAGACTTTGTTATCAATGATAACAAATTATCCTTACGTCCTATCAAAATGTGGTCTTCGGCAAAGTTGTAGCTGGGAAGATTTCACATGAGAAGACTTTGTTCACTTTCCATTGATTATTGTGGCAAGCAGTTAGAGGACTGAATACAAAAGCTTTGTCTTTTCCATAGTAATTTCCATATAAACTTCAAATGGCGTGTGCACAACCAAATTTCTTTCAAATCACTTGAAATTCTCGGAGAATGATTTTCACCATAATTGACACCGTTTAAGCATAGGGGAGCGAACACTTCAAAATTTGCATCAGTCTACTGTGCACTGCAATTTCCATTCTAGTGTTACGTATCATACAAAAACGCATGTTCAGAATTGGTCAAACATAATAAAATTCAACATTAAACTAGAAAGTTATGTTTATGATATCGAGGCATACCTGTAAAACTTGGTATGCATACTATTATTGTGATAAAAAACAGTGATTTGTTAAAAAATAAATCAAACTATCATTAAAAAAATACCACTGTGAAATGTTCTCTTCAAGGTCATCATTAATTTACCTAGCCCATTTACTTCACAACGCCGAATGATGAGTGTTTTGATGCGTAACTGTACTTTGCACGTATGTACACTGATAAAAATCCACACGCTCAATCTGTGTGTTTAAAATTATGGATTGATTCATGAACGTCCACATCGATTTGCTATGATTTTCTTGCAAACTTCGTGTGTGTTACACATTAAATTCCTGTGTTTTGCTTCATGGATTGATTCATCAACCGACAACAGGGATTCCATATTTTTTCAACATAAGTTCCCGAAGCTTTCTCTTCAGATTCGTATGTGTCAACCTATGGACGCATAGATCATCACTCCAACACGGATTCAGTGTGTTTTGCTTATGGTTATCTTGTGTCATAATCATCATGTTCAAGTTGGTCGATTCATTGATTTGCGCAATAAGATTGTTATGATGAAATCCATGAGCTATGCTATCGATTTCCATGTTCAAAGCTTCTAAATTGTTTGTGATCAACCCATGGGATGCATAGTGAACTGAATTGCGGTTGGACCTCGTGTCGAACGACAGTCATCATCATGCTTCCAAAGAGAAGAAGCAAATTTTGAAGCTGAAAGTGTTAGATGAAAATTTGTGAATTCGATTTTTCTTTTATTAGTGAAGTTGACCGATATACGAGAATTCTACCTTTCTATAAGAAAACATTGATTATAATGTATAGTTTAGTAGAAAAATCGGATTCCACTAACAGATTTTCCTGGCTTTCAGTTTCGAAAAAAATGGAATATGCTTATCCCTGGCTTCCCAAATTATGGATTTGCGGTGCCCCGCTTGTTGCTGGCTCACGGGTTTGAAAAAAAATCAAGAGAGCTTGCGACAAGCAGAGGAGCCTCGGATCCATATTTTGGGGAGCAAAAGTTTTTCTACCAAATTTCTTCTTTCAGTCCCATGACATTTATGTTCTATCACACATGACTATCTAAAGCTACTACATTTCGCATTCAATAAGCAAATCAGTTGGTTTTCATGATTTAATATTAGGAAATTCATGTTTGTTTCACATGACAACCTAATGTTGATACACATGTTATTATACCGTGAAATCAATGATGAAATCCATATGGCTACCACACTCAAATCATGTGGTTTTCCTCATTGCGCGAATCTATAAGTAAAACACACGACCTTGACGTGTAGATTTTTCTCAGTGTATGGCCGAGGCCATAGTAACGCGTCCGCGTCCGCGAACGCGATGCGATCAAAGGATTTCCTGTTGTTGATATTCTGCTTTGCGGGCTCGCACACGCGCACGCATCGCTCGACGCGTTTACTATGGCAGCGCCCTATGATTTCCCGCAAAAAAGAGGGATCAAACATCTCCTAGAAAGAAGCATACGATGGTGTGGCATCCGTGTGAACTGCCTTCCACGGACCTTTCTATTCCATTTTGCTGTTTTGTGGTGCGGGGAATGAAGAACATCCTATTTCTCAACCTTCTGAAAATTTGCGCGATTTTTTCAGACTTACATTGACAGTATGTGTTAAACTATTATAAATAGGCCAAATATATTTGTTAAATTTGTGCAACGAGACTTTTTTTAAATTCTAAAATATTTTACTCTTTAAAAATACAAGGAAAACAAATCAAAACATGTTGTTTCATGTGTTTTCATGTAGTTATAACGCGGGACAAAACGAACATTTTTGCGCGCGCGCGCCAACTTCATTCAAATATGCCGCTGTTTGTGGCTGATGGTGAATGGTCAATGAAAGGCAGAGAAACCAGCGTCCCGGCGATCTTTGATCGTCGTTGTCCTCGTTGATTCATCATCACACCCTTCGGAATGGGTAGATAAAAACAGAGGAGAAGAAAATAGAGCATAAAGAGGATTCCGACGATACATACCTAGCTAGAGCCGTATCCGGACACAAACATTGTGAACGTGTGTGCGTGAAAGCGACCTTGCATTTTCGGGGCATTTCCAAAACAAAAGCGTCGTCCCCTTTCGGCGGTAGAATTTTCGCGCCAAACCGGGAACGTAATAAAAGGGGTTGCCGTTCGGGTCTGGAGCATCAGTATTCGTGCGTTACTCAAAGTGTTTTGATCTCGAAGTGATTCAATAGAAAAGGAAGTTTTCATCAGAGGAAAGTAAAATGGCCCGTACAAAACAAACCGCTCGTAAATCTACCGGAGGAAAGGCTCCGCGTAAACAGCTGGCCACCAAGGCCGCCCGTAAAAGTGCCCCATCTACCGGTGGAGTCAAGAAGCCCCATCGTTACCGGCCGGGAACAGTGGCCCTGCGAGAAATCCGTCGCTACCAGAAGTCCACCGAGTTGCTCATCCGCAAGCTGCCGTTCCAGCGTTTGGTCCGTGAAATTGCGCAGGACTTCAAGACGGATCTGCGCTTCCAAAGTGCTGCCGTGGCCGCCCTGCAGGAAGCCAGTGAGGCCTATCTGGTGGGATTGTTCGAGGATACCAATCTGTGTGCGATCCACGCCAAGCGCGTCACCATCATGCCCAAGGACATCCAGCTGGCCAGACGCATCCGTGGAGAGCGTGCCTAAGGAGGATGCATAAGTTCCGGGAGAAGTGCGGAGGATTGAAGTTGTGTTTTACCATATATGTACAGTTGAACGGAATCAAGTTGCAAACCAAATCGGTTTTTCTCAGGACCAGCCATTTGAGATCACGAAAGGACTTCAATTTCGCAAATTTCAATTTGGAAGAGAAGCGTCCCTTTTTGGAGGGCTGAAAAGAAAAACGGTTAGGCGCGTCCCCCATTTTACATTACATTACAAATTAGAAATATAAGTGTATGTGTGTGCGTGTGTGAAAAGGTGTAGAAAAGAAACTGCAAATGCAACGACGGCACAAATAGAGCGTCGCGTTGGTTTCGGTAGTGCTCTTAACCGATGATGTACGAGGACCAGAGAGTACGGGTACATAATATAAACAAAAAGTGACTAGAAATTGTTCGTGTTCCTTTATTTTCTGAGAAAATCAAATGGCCCTTTCTAGAGTTAGTCAAACAATTGTGTAACTAACAGGCTTAGCCGATCAATGGATATAATTACAGTTACAGTCGCCCCACAGTTATGGATAACCCACAAATATGGACCAATGTTGGATTAAACGGAATTTCTCAAGTAGATTTTCAACTATGCAAATAAGGTTTTACCTGCATAACTTAGGGGTCATGCACAAATTACGCCACACTCCGAGGGGGGGGGGGGTCAAGCCAAGCGTGACAAGAATTTCGAAGGACTCATACAAAAAACGTGACAAAGGGGGGTTCTAAAAAGTTGAAACTTTGCGTGACATAATTACCAATCTTAATAGTTTCGCGTTGAATTGTAATGGCCTTTTGCATTACCCAAGTAACCACTAGCCCGCTAATTCGCCTTTTTGGTCTTATAGGGCTATTATACGGCTAATATAGGGCATGTTAGCTCTGCAATAGCACTATATTAGCACGGAGGGCAAATTAAAGTGCTATTTGGTTACTTGGGTACCCAAATTCGATCCCCTCTCACCCTAGGGAGAACTAGATTTTCGAAATTTCTGGAAGCTCATTATAATACAGGCGATAGCCACATGTAGTTTCAAAACGTTTCTTGTGCCGAACTCTTTTTTGTCCTTTAATGTGCTCAATGATTAAATTCGCCGAAGCACGTTTCAGATTAGGCAGAATAAGTTTGATCCAGTTGTAGTTTTAGGTATTGTTATAGAATCGAAATCTTTTATAAGTTGATTACAAGATTACAATTTTTTAAACAAACTTCGATATTTTTGGATTGATTAAATTTTTTCAGTCCAAACCAATAATTTATATTACCAATAATGTTTGTTACTAAATAATATGTGTGTAGAAGAATGCTACACTTATGCTGATCAGGGATATGATTCAAATGATTTTTTTTCGTATATATATAGTTTTGCTTGATGGAGGCGAATCAGCATGTGGCTGAAAGCCTCACTAATGAAGAAATTAAAAAAAAAAGTTTTTCTTGTAGGTGCCATATTTCCACAATAAGTAGTAAATAGCAGTGTTGTGAAGAACTCAATTTCTCACAACTCACGCTTGATATTTTTCATGCAACTCAGCAGTCAAAAAATCATGGATGAGTTGCCTCACCTTTTAAACTCATTGTCTCGTATTTCCACAGTTTACTCACACACGGCAATATTTTCTTGTTAGTCTGGTAAAATTATGTTAATCCTTTCTAACATAAACAACAACATTCGGGTTACACGAGTTTTTGCCGGGTTTTGTGACTGAATCATTTTTTACGGTTTGAGTTGATTGAGTTAATTTTGCATCAAAATCTCAAGCGTGAGTTTTGCGGATCAGATCTCTAATGAGTTTGCTCTCACGGGAGAGCGTATTGATTGAGATTTTGAGTGTGAGTCTATCAACAATGGTAAATAGTAAATAAAATCCTTCAATTATTGCATATTATTCATTTGTGTTTTCCTAATGCAAATTAGGAAAACACAAATGAAAAACATGCAATAATTGACGGATTTTTGTACCATACCCCTAATAAAAAATCATTTAACTTCGTCTGAAATATCATACGGAAAACTAAAGCTCCTAAACGTTAAAATATTCACTACACTTTTTAAAAATTAATGGAAGGGATTATTAGAGTATGGTAAATTACTAAAAATCGCTACTAAGGCGAACAAATACCTTTAAACTATAATATGTTACTTGTCTTGACAGATAGGCCTATCGTCTGCAACTTAAAGAATTATTCTTGTTAGTCAAAATATTCTTGGGTACATAAAATATGGTGGCAGCAGCGTGTTGTTTCAAGTTTTGCCTCGTGTATTTCACAAGTGATTGCTCTGTATGGAGCATTTGTCCAGAATTATTTCTACAGCAATTATGTTTACTAGTGTAGAACTAGCCCTCGTGTGTTAAAATACACTCAAATAAAGATTAAAAAAAAAAAAAAAAAAAAAAAAAATGTTTACTACTTTTGAGCTCGCTTTCCAGTGTATAAAAAACCGAATCCTAAGGCTCTCACCACCAGAATTCTGGACTCACAGCAGCAACTTCATGCAATTGCGGCCATGAGATCAACAATTTCTGCACTAATATGAATTTGTGATATGGATAATTAACAATATAGAATATAATGTGTATAAAACTATTAACGTTTGGTTATTATCTGGGAGGGAGAAACCGATACGAAATTTATGTACGTCAAGGTGAGCCGAGATTTTGCTGTCACGAACTGTCACTGTGAGCCCAGATCTTAAACAATGGACAAACATGATGAAAGCGCGTAATTGATCAAAACATATTTTACCATTTTATCAAATGTAACAAACAATTGATTGAAAAGCTATTCATGCTTATTTAAAAGTAATGTCACGATAGCTCCTTTTATTCTGATTGAATATAAAGTATTCAAATGCTTATAATTTTACTTTTTCCCATAAAAACGAAAATTAACTGCATAGAAAACTTTGGCCCTTTTTCCATGTTTGTCCAGAAAGATCGAAGGTACACAACAAACAAAAACTAGCAATTTTCATCAAGTCTGCCTTGATTGTCGTTGGCAAGTTGGAGTTTTCTTGCAGTTTGAAATAACTTTGTGTGTAGTATCGGTGCCTTCCTCCCAGGTTATTACACACTTAGATTTTATTACCGAAGTCGGTAAACTTTTACTGGGTTTTTGAACAGCAGAGTAAACTCGGTAAAGTTTAACTTTACCGAATAATCCGTAAAGCAGAGAATTCCCGTGATGTCGAAAAGTACCGTCTTAGTCAGTAATATTATCAATAGAAGAATACCGGCTTTTTCAGCAAAATGAGTTTTATTTACATTGGATTACTGAATTTCCCAGCTATTAAAACGATACCCAGCTTTCCCCTCCCTCCAATCCTGTAACGTCGACTCTTGCAATCTGTTTCCTATTTGTTTTTGATCTTCGCGACGTAATACTCTCCCCAGTAAAATTCGACGGAAAATTTGTGTTCATTGCGTTTTTATTAGATATACCAGATTTCTAATTTTTCAAATTTGCGAATTCCCACGCGCCATTGCGCTTTGATTGCATCGGGCCAATACTTGTTCCGGATCTGTAACGAAATATTTTTGCAAATATTCTTAACATAACCTCAATAATGTTATCCGGATGATATGTCGCAGTTCACCCATGACTATCTTAGTTCTGCAGATCGATCCTCAATCGTTCTAGATCCTGCTGCAGGCACTCCATTGACTGATGTTTCTCTGAAGAGTATGTTGCGTACGCGCATTGTAATGTTTTGATTTTGTTCTACCGGCATCTCAGCAAAACCTTATTTTTACTGAAATCCGGTTCTTATTTTTACTGATGTTTTTAGTGTTACTGACTACATACGGTAAGGTTGCAATGTTACGGTGCAGTCGGTAAGAAAATCTACTGAATTACGTTAAAAGTATGAATCAATACTGATCGTCAGTAATTTGTCGACATAATTGATGAAAACTCAGTATTTTAAGCAATTTACAGTTCAAACACCGTAAAATAAATTACCGAACAGCGAAACCAAGATTAAGTGTGTATACGAAATCGTTTATTATTACCAAGCATGTATTTAATGGGGCTGGTCGGGCCGGATTTATAATTTTTTTTTTCTCAAAAAACTTTTAGGTTCCAGTTACCAGAAATTAGTTTTCAACTGCTTCAAAATCCTCATATACGTTACGGGTTACTATTGTAGGATGAAGTTATAAAACTAAAAAAAAAATATAGGTGATTGTGATTCGACATTTTTTTAACAATGCTATGATGAAGAGAATGTCTTCCTTTATCTCCCGGTTGTGATAGTTTTTATCTTGGACCATTAATTCGCTTAATACGATGAGCTACACACTCCAATGGAATTTAAGGCAAGATCAGAAGCTATGCGAGAAATATGCATATTTCAAAACAACGGGGACAAGTATACTCCAAAAAGGATGACACACTATTTGTTTGACCCACATTGTTTTTGTGTAATTCTAAATGTATTTAAATGTCGGTTAGGCAACAATATTCCATCCATGTAAATTTTGCTATTTTGTTTTTTTTTCAATTTCTGTTTTTTTTTGTGTAAATTCCAACTGTTATTTTAAAATTATTTTAAACTAGTGGTCCCGGCAAACTTCGTCTTGCCATCAAGTAGGCTGTTGAAAAATGTCATACAATCTCCCAAACAAAATGGCCCATTAGTTTCCTCCCGTTTCTAAGACTATTCCGAAGACTTACCTAAACTTTTTCTACGCACGAACACGTCGGAACCCTTGGCTAATGCAACAGTGCAAGAATTGTGACAATCCGTTGGACCGTTCTCTACCCATTTCGTGACATACAAACACCATTCCATTTTTATTTATATAGATATGTTTGAGTCTTAAAAAGTATCTCCTAATTGGTGTCTTCTGCGCGATTATTACTGATTGTCCAAGACATGATCACGCAGAAGACACCAAAACGATTCAAAGTACATAGTTGCGACGATCTGCAAGCATTTTTTTAAGATCGTCGGCGCGAGAATTATTTCGCGCCTAACATAATAGGTATGACTCAAACGTGTCGACTACCGTGATTGTTCACAACACTGGGTATGAGCGGTATGAGGCTCAGATGAGGGAAAAATCATTCAATCTACCTATGACAGGCGATGTTGTTCAGAGTATACAGCTTACGCACACATTATGGTTGTTAGGGGCCTTTCTTAGCCGAGTGGTTAGAGTCCACGGCTACATAGCAAAGCCATGCTAAAGGTGTCTGGGTTCGAATCCCGGCCAGTCCAGGATTTTTTCGTAATGGAAATTTCCTTGACTTCCCTGGGCATAGAGTATCATCGTACCTGCCACAAGATATACGATGGCGAAATGGCAACATAGGCAAAGAAAGCTCTCAGTTAATAACTGTGGAAGTGCTCATAGGAACACTAAGCTGAGAAGCAGAGGCTCTGTCCCAGTGGGGACGTTAATGCCAAGAAGAAGAAGAACACTATGGTTGATCGGGACGGTACATAATTCCAGAAAAATTCGATAGAAAAAGACAAGAAAACGAAATTACTACGACAAGTATGAGAAGGCTTAGCAAATGAAGAGGACCCATCGAAAGGTTATTGAAGTTTCTTCACGAAACGAAACTCTATAAACAGCTTTCATGAATTGTTAAATTAATTGTATCTACCTAAAACCATCTTTAATCCGACACGAACGCATCCTTCTGGTGTAAAGTGTCGTTAATATTGCTGTGTGCGTTTGAAATGCTAATATCAAATGCGGGAACACCAAACGCGGTAAGATTTTTCACAAGAAATGTGGTGTCAAAATAGTAGTTTACGCAACAAGTTTCAGAATGATGATTTTTACAGTACGAGTCGTACATTTAGCCAACGAGGCTTGCCGAGTTGAATAATCACTATGAGCAGTGTTGTTCAGACTCATTTCCCCGAAAATAACATTTTCCGAACTACGAAGCCACGAACTACTACAACCATGCTCTATCCTATTCTATAAGATAGAAAAGCAGATGGTTACCCGCATAGGAAAAAACAACTTGTCTTACATTAGAAATAGTAAACCTCTTGTTTCTGAAAAGGTTAATGTATCACAAACAGTTGTTTTTGTGTTCCACTATACGCAATCAAAAGTTTCAGACTATAAAATAATGTTTGAGTAATCTATACTAAATTGTGATAATTTCTTACGGAGTGGTGATATTGTTAAACAATATGAGCATGAAGGCTTGTGCGATATGTTGGAAACGTGTCATCACCATCTCGAAAACGGTTTTAGAACACATGCACATTTCACTATATGATACTAAACATCTACAGTTTGTCAAACGGTGGAGTTTGCAGCATACGCTTAAAAAATTACAGAGTGGCTGTTTGAATTAATTTACGCTGTTTCCAGGTTAAAAAAAAAAAACAAACATGCATCATGGCATTTTTTGCACCACCTTTTTGTACTGAAAAATTAAAAAAAAAATCCAACATATAAAATATGTTGTAGGTTTTGTACATTTAAATTATTAAAAATCTTTAAAGTGAAGTAAAAGTTTTATATCCACAGTGTGTGTTTTTTGAGCGTGTCATGTTGGTTTTGCTTTTGTAATAAAAAAAAGTAAAAAATCTGAATCGGTTGCAAAAGTTCAAAATAAAAGTTTTTTCTCAAGAATTGAGGTCTGTATCTCAAAAATAAGTTAAAAGATCAAATCATCTTCGTATACGCAATACAAAATCCTTTGAGTTTTCTAAAAAAGCAGCAGCTTTAGCCGGATATTCTGTTCATCATGCTGAAAATTTCACGCAGGATCCGTCCCGTCACTGATTAAAAACGTCCTACAGGATTGCAACCGTTAATATCGTTTACCGTGCACAAAATGTTGTTTAGTTGGTAAGTTTTTGTAACTGGATATTGACTTTTATTAATTATTATCCATTCTCCAGTAGGACCTGTTTGGTAACGTAGATAGAAGACAACAAGTATTTGGAAGCATTCCAGCACCAATTGCCATTCGGATTAACCAAAATCTTCGCAAAAGTGTCGTCTAACAAATTCTTCCGGGGAATAATATTGACCGAAGTTCAAAAACTAGTGTGCAAATGACGGGGCTCATTCACAAATTTCATAACGCTGAAGGGGGGTTGGTTGGTTGTCTTGGCGATGTTACAGCTCATACAAAATTTGGAAAATGGTCATACAAATAGCGTTACGAGGGGGTGGGTGGGTGTCAAAAATGACCATTTTTGGCGTTATGAAATTTGTGAATAAACCCACGTGTTTTTTTCAATTCGACTGATTCATTTATTATATATATTAAAAAGAGGTGGTATCATTAATACACCAAAATTTTACATTTTCAAAATTGTCTTCACCGAGATCGAAACTGTCGGATCCCATGTGCAACACTCAAGCCCAACCACCTCCCCCTCCATCTCAGGAATACAACGCACAGTTAGGGCCTGTTCACAAATTTCATAACGCTGAAAGGGGTGAGTGGGTGTTTTCAAAATGTTACAGCTCATACAAAATTCGTAGAATGTTCATACAAAAAGCGTTACGAGGGGGTGGGTAGGTGTCGAAAATTGCCATTTTCGGCGTTATGAAATTTGTGAATGAACCCTTATAACAGTTCATGGCTTCACAATTCGAATTTCGGGGAAATGAGTCTGGTCAACACTGACTATGAGTGCTGTAAAAATTGAGTTCTGCAACGAGTTGCGTACAACTTTTTTTTGCTATTTCATAGAAGACCACTTGAAGGTATCAGAAATCATATAGGAATGAATTGGGTCCTAAAATGTTTAATGAATTCTTGTTTTTATTCAATAATACGAAAGAGCATTGTTGGAGTAATTTTGGATGTTGAAGTGGCAGAGTCCAGGAGCTGTTTGACTGAACAACTTCTAAGCTGAAATATATTTGTTGTTAGCTTAAATCTAATTCAATACATGTTTGTATGCTTACATTTCTGTATAATTTCTTAATTCAACGTGTCTCCAAATCCAATAATTTTATCGGTTTCTACTGCAAACCGTGAACTGATAGGTATGAGCGATAAAACAATAGTTTAAATCACACACTTATCCATATGATAAGCTACGTTGGTTTTTAAATGTTTGCATGTGTGTAGGTAATCTCATGGGTATTGCTTCACACTTTAATATGGGCCTTACTGCACAGTGGTTGCGGCAACAAGCATGTTCTTGTAACTACTTTAGCCATTTTCCCGCTTAAATAACGGCACTCCCGTCCCCGATCCGAACCTGTCGGATGGAAACATGCTCCGACTTCACCAAATGCACCGACCAGAACTTCATGGTCTACGTATATCCACCAGAGCCACTCAATTCTCTGGGAGCACCTCCTCCCATCAGTCCCAACTATCAGAAGATCATCTCTGCCATCCAACCCGGTCAACCAGTCAGTGATTTTCGATAGCGATCGATATAGATTCGTTTTGAACCGTTAGCGATCGCCATCGTTGGTCAAAGATCTATAAAGAATTATGAAGACTGGTTGGTCGGGAAGAGAGCGGGTACTACACTGCCGATCCGGAAAAGGCATGTACTTAGATGTTTGTAAACAAAACGGCCAGCCCTTCCTCAACTACCCTTCCTGGTTTTCTCCACAAAGTGAGCATAATGTATCACCTTAGGAGGAGCTGAACCCGCCTTGATTTACCTTGCATCACTCGATTATCACAACGACGATCATTATACCTAATTGACAAATAGGAATAAAATTCCTTGCAGAATGAAAGAGAGGCAGATAGAAAATAGTCATAAATTACTAAAATTTAGTAATTCTGTGACTACCCGTGTTTCTGAGTGATCGCGCAGAAGACACCAATACGATTTGAAATAGCTGCGATGTTCTAAAGGTTCTAAGCGTTTTTCTAAGATCGCTGGCGCCAGAATTTTTTGCTCCACGCATAATATCGACTCGAGAAAGATTGACTGTGACTCGTTTCGTTTTCCGAAACGTTCCTTGTAATCGGCTGTCAAAACTCACGCACACATTGACAGATTTTGACAACCGAGCTAAACAAACCCGAATCGAACAACACATCATCACCTCCGGGAGCGGATCATCGTTGAAAAAATCGGAAATAAATCCGCAAAAAGTGCAATTTTCGTGTGAAAAAACATGATCCACAGTTTGTTCATCGTCAACTCAAGTGGGTAAGTTGAATTGAAGCGTTTACAGCTTGATTCTGGACGTGCAGCTAACAGTTTATGTTAGACTTCGCAAATTGCATCGATCTGTTTTGGTTGCGATTTCTAATCAGTGTTGCCAGTATGAGTAATAATGACCTATCTTCCACTTTTAGCGATGTCTTCCTGGAGAAACATTGGCGCAGTGTCGTGTCCCGGACGTGTGTGTCCTACTTCCTGGATGCCCAGCGGGAGAACCCTAATGTATGTAATTGAGCATTGTTGTTACTCGATACTCAGTTTCCTTTGCAATTGCAGGATGTTCCACCGGTGATCTCAACGCCACATCACTATCTGGTTTCGATCCAGCGGGGAGGTGTCTCGTTGGTCGCGGCCTGTAAACAGGAATGTCCCCCGTTGTTCGTCATTGAGTTCCTCCATCGGGTGGTGGACACGTTCGAAGATTACTTCTCAGAATGTACGGAAAGCATCATCAAGGAAAACTATGTCGTGGTGTATGAGCTTTTGGACGAAATGTTGGACAATGGATTCCCGTTGGCCACGGAGAGTAATATCCTGAAGGAGCTAATAAAACCGCCGAATATTTTGCGGACCATTGCCAACTCCGTGACGGGGAAGTCAAAGTATGAGAGATCAATAATTTGTATGTAAGAGTTGAAACTAATCACACTTTCTTCTTTCAGTGTTAGTGGCACGCTTCCTACCGGTCAACTTTCGGCTATCCCCTGGAGGAGAACCGGTGTAAAGTACACCAACAATGAGGCGTACTTTGACGTGGTAGAAGAAGTCGATGCAATTATCGATAAAAATGGGCAGACAATCTTCGCTGAAATTCAAGGATATGTATGACTATTTTACCTACAACACAACAGTGATTTGAGTTGTCGATTTCGTGGGGTTTTCAGAGGAATGTCTAATACCGCTGATTTTAGCGATATTTTCGTAGAAGTTTCGTGGTATGTTAGTTTAAGTGCATTTTTTGATGCAAAAAGTTTTGTGATCGATCCACCTAGAAGTGAAATAGAAACAGTAGTTTACGCAACAAGTAGATGAATTGGGTCATGTCGACGATTCATCATATCACGATGCATTTACTTACCATTATTTTGCAATTTGTGTAGGTAATAAATAACAACCTATAACGAAATTGGCAAAAATATAATTTTTATCTTCCTGCTAGGTATATTATTACTTTTTATACAAACTTTTTGCATTAAAAGATGCGCTTCAAAATATCAAGAAACTTTTCCAAACCAACCATATCGCCAAAACCAACGGTGGTATAGATGAATTTAAGAAGCGCACGATATCGATGAAATGTAACACTGCTACAGAACTGCAAACTAACAATTCAATTTCCATTCCCAGATTGATTGTTGCATCAAGCTCAGCGGTATGCCGGACCTAACACTGTCGTTTATGAATCCACGCTTGTTCGACGATGTTTCCTTCCATCCATGTGTCCGCTTCAAGCGCTGGGAATCGGAACGGATTCTTTCCTTCATCCCACCAGACGGTAACTTTCGCCTAATGTCCTACCACGTCGGTTCGCAGAGTGTCGTAGCTATTCCGATCTACGTGCGACACAATCTAAGCTTGAAACCGGGCGAACAAGGTCGAATGGACATTACGGTGGGACCGAAGACGACTCTGGGCCGGGTAGTGGAAGGCGTTAAGTTGGAAATCCGGATGCCAAAAGCGGTGCTAACCTGTGCCCTGCTCGCTAGCCAAGGCAAGTATACGTTCGATCCGGTCACCAAAACGCTTCACTGGGATGTGGGAAGAATTGATGTGACCAAACTGCCGAACATTAGGGGAACGGTTTCGGTGCAGTCGGGATGTACTTCGCTGGAAACGAGTATTGATCGGTATGTTCTACGAAATTTAATGGTTTAGTAACTTCAATTTATGAAATTTTCTGTTCCCAGAGTACAATTCACCATATCGCAACTAGCAGTGTCCGGATTGAAGGTCAATCGGTTGGATATGTACGGTGAAAAGTATAAACCCTTCAAAGGGGTCAAGTATGTTACGAAGGCAGGCAAGTTCCAGATCCGCATGTAAAGGTAAAGTTCTATTATTGTGTCAATCTCAACCATATTTTATGTTGTACTCATCCAGTAATATATTTATACGATCATATCATTCCATCTTGAAGAAAGTAGAGCTAATTGTCCGAAATTTCATGAGCCCACATCAGGAACTATCACTGGATTTCTTCCAGATGTTTTTCTACTAGTTCTTCCACCGACTCATCCGATTGTTGCTCTCTAAAGGATCTTTCAACGATTCCTAGACGAATTCTTCCACTAAAATCCAAAAAGGTTTATTATAGAGTATTTTAGGGCACCAGAATTGGTGCAAGATTCCTTCTAGAGATTATTCAAAGAAATCTTTGAATAAATCCATATAACACACCGTAACAAAAATGAAATTTTTGCGTGTCTCAAGGATCAAATTATGTGTCTCTAGTAGATTTGGGGTTTCTGTATCTGATGCCGTTCTCAGAAATGGACCAGCACGTCAATTTTTAGCTACAAGTCGTTAAAGCTGTTTTCATTGATTTTTACATGAAATTCAAAGTATGATTTAATAAACTTTTTTGTGATCTAATCCACAAAGCATGCAATACCTATATGACTTTGAGTTTCATTCCAGATATAATTTGGTTGAATTGCACGTTTAAATTTGGATTAGGGGTAGTCGGGGCGGTTTGGCCAATGGGGTGGAATGAGCACCCCTTGAAAACTGCACAAATTCTTGAAATTTCATCTGAAATAACATGCAACCCCAAAGCTGACAAGGAAATGAAGCAATAGACATCCTAGAAGTCAGTGTTCTAAACTCTAAGAAAAATAAATAAATGAAGTTCGAAAAAACTGCCCATATTGCCCCGAATGGCTCTTTCAAATTCCAACATTTCAGAATTATAAAATTTGAGTGTTAAAATAATTTTTAAAATTCAATCTTTTTGCACGGAGTGTTTATAAATACTAGTAACTTTCAAGTGTGGTGAAAAAAATAATTGATTTTTTTGAATATCTGAGATAATTTTACAACCAAATATAGGGTGCTCATTTCACCCCATCGGTAAAAAATCGTCTAAAAAAGATACAAATTTTGAAAAATTTCTCATTCATTCGGGAATATTATAAGCCAACGGAAATCATACAGATCTAGTGTATTGATCTAAGAATTGTTGGAAATCACGCAAAAACCCAAAGTTTCCATAATATTTTCAGCACTTTAATTGACTTTTTCTTAAGGTGGCCAAACTGCCCCTTTTTCCCCTAAATCGATTTTTCCAACATGCTTGCTGTCTCCATACAAAATTCTTCGTTTCTGTTGTATGGCAAAATATGATACTTTTCGAAACCAACAAAAAATAACTTCTGAGCACCGAAAGTATTATGAACTTTGTTGATAATAATGGATCATTAAAATAACCAAAACGGTAGCTATGGAAAGCATAGCTGGGGCCACCGTAGCCTTGTGTGTTTGACAAAACAGCAATGCTGTCACAATGTTAAATCCCATATACAGTGGCGCCTTTGTTTTGATGCGGTGCGCACTGACAAAAACTACTTTCAATGGTCCATTGTTATACACATGAAGTTTGAATTCTGTGGCAAATTAAGCGAATAAATTGCCATACAAGCTGGTAAACTTGTATGCAAGTTGGCTGAAATAGTCAAATTTCACATTTTTAACAGCCAATATCTCAAAAACTAGACGTGCTATGATATTTTTGGATGGCAACAACCCTTATTTGAGTAAACAGCGGTATTTGTGTGCTAGAGACAAAAATGTGTTCCGCAGTGTAATCAATAAATTCGAGCTGGAACTCCTCATGAAGTTCCTTCCAAAATTTCTCTAGGAATTTCTCCAGCATTTCATTCAAGAATTACTTCTGCAGTTTTTCCAAAAAAAATCTCGAGTAATTTTTAAAATAAAATTTCCAAGTATACTCTTCAAAATTTCATTTATGGCTCCACATAAATTATTACTACAGCAATTATTTTATTAGTTCCGTCCGATGTTTTTTCAAGGCATTCCTTCAGAAAGTCCTGTAGGATTGATTCTATTGGTTAGTTCAAGTTTTGGAAGAAATCCCATGAATGATCAAGATGTAGTTTCGTGGCAGAATACCTGTAGTGAATCCAGATATTCCTGGATGCTTCCGAGATTCCTTCAAGACTCCACCACAGGATCTCCAGGAACTCCTAACAGATTCCTTGAAGAAAAATTTCAGGAATTCGTCCAGAAATTCGTTCATGAATACATTCTTGGACTTCTCCAGAAATTTCTCAAGAGGTTCCTTTAGCAATTCTTCAAGGGACTCGTCCAGAAACTTCTCTAACGATTTCTTAAGGAATACTTCTAAAATTTGCTCCTTCAGCAGACCAACTTTGATATTGTTATAGTTTCCATAGGCTCCTATCTATTATGGTTGCAGAGTTATCAGAGATTTTTTTTATAAGAAGTGGTTGTTTTCAAATGCCGATATCTCTGAAAGGCGCAAACGGATTCTCAATATTTTATCGCCATTAGAATCATATTCTTTTTCTCTGTTTATGGTGAAAAAACTGTGACGACTTTTTTTTGTTTGAAGAGATTAACAAAATTTTGAAAATAATATGTTTTTAAACGAAAATCGTCCATAACCTTTGGTTTTTTTTAAGCTCTTTGGTGCTTTCAGCAAAAATATACAAAATTGAAAGTTCTGATAGTGTTTGATACAAAGTATTCATAAAAAATCAACGCTTCTAAAAGTGCTTGGAACAAAGTTTTTGCGAGAAATTATCGTATAAATAGTTATCTAGATAAAATTTCTTTTAAAGGACCATCCTAACTTATTTGTTTAAAAAAATCATAACTCGCGAACCATAAGAGATATAAAATTGGATTCTTTGGCAAAGCTGCTCTAAATCTATTGTACTAAAAAATGTAGAACGTGGGCTTCGTGGCCGTGCGGTTTGTGTCGTCAAGGCAATGAGCGCATCGTGTCATGAGGTGTGGGTTCGATTCCCGCTGCAGCCATTGAAACTTTTCGTCAGGAATGTTTCTCGGCTGTACCATTGGAGCATGCTTGTCCGTTGTCTAGTGTTAAGTTACAGTCTGTGCAGCTAAATGGCTGAAGACGGTGTCCGTGTCTTTTTTCCTTTTAACATTGTATAGGCCTAAATGCATCAGCAAAAAAGTTTATATGCTGATCTCGTATCCCGACCAGAACCACATAACAAAATTATAACACATTCCTATCAGCAGCAGTTAAAAATAACAGAAGTTGATAAAATTTTGTTATCAAGATGGCTTTGTTCTCAACTTGTTATATTTTTAGTTACACATTTATAACAACATTTATTATATTTTTGACATCGAATTTTTAAGTTTGTTGCTGATAACATCCGATGTCAAAAACAGTAACATAGTTTGCAATAATTTTGTTATTTTGTAACATCCTTGGAATACATTCTGTAATAATTTTGATATAATTGTAACAGGGTTTGTTATATTTTAGTTTAATTTGATGCAAGTTTTGTTAGAATGTTTGTTATTTTAACTACTAACGGTACATGTTTTATAACAACTGGTGATATAAAAAAAACATATCAGGGAAACACATTATGTTATAATCTTGTTTCTTCCGTCTGGTCGGGATACCATGCGGGTCACCCTATTTCCACATCACTGTTTCAAAAATATGGAGAAACTTTGTCAAAGACACGATTGGGTTTATTCTAAGAGTGGCGTGAGGTGACAATTGTCGGTGTCGTATAGCGAGGTGACAATTCTCGAATCGATTGAAGTGACTCGCCATGTAAAACAAATGAAGAGTCACTTCATTCGAGTCGAAAATTGTCACCTCGCGTAGAATAAACCCACATACAGTATAAACACATAAAAATGCGAAAATTATTTGAACGTAAATATAGCATACACAGGCGTTATTTTCATTGTTTTTAATAGTGAATGTAATTTCTGATTATTGTAGTATATTCTGACACAACTTCGCTATCCAGGACAATTTATGTCGTATTTTTCTTACTGTTCTAAATAATGTAATAAAGCAAATAAGTTCAAAGGGATTTTCCGCCCAAAGCTAGAAACAGCGTCTGATTGTCGTATACTCTGGTAATAAACTTTCCACCTTGAAAAATCCCATTTTTTGTTGAAAATTTTAGTTTGTTCGGTATCAGAGGATGAAGGAGTTCTTTAAAAACGTGTTCTTCATGATCACAATAAAATATTTTTCCAGGGTCATAGTTTTGAGGGCATTTGCGTCTTATAGGTTTGATATGCCTTTATTTTTAGTTAAAGTTGAATAAAAAGGCCTATAACAGATTTTTGAGGATGAAATTTGTTCCTTCGGTTGGAGACAACTTATATCAATACTAGCTCATAGGTTTTGAGCAAAACGGAGCCGCTTATCACACTTATATGAAGGTTCAATCAAAGCTTTCCAAAATGAGCCGTTTTTTCGAAAATATGTTTGTCTCCATTTACCCAGGTATGAACCGGTTCTATCATTTGATATGGGCGTATGCTGGAGACAAGGCCTGTGAAGAATCTCACGCCATCGTTGATGTTTTAGAAGCTTTCATCACACAGATATTGAACTCGACGTCCGCATGATAAAATTTGAAGGTATGCTTCCAATTCCTCTCTGGAAAGGTAAAAGTAGTAGATAAAAATCATGTCCAAAGGGAGAACATGAGTCTAAATAGATTAAACAACCCAAGTAACATTTTTAGCGTTTTCATTTACTACAAGCTGTTGTTACCACCATATCGTTAAAACTCATTTTAGAACTCTTTAGTCTTAATAACCTTAATAAACCTTTGATAAAACTCCGTTAAGCCCGAAAAGGCCCACACTACAGGAGGTTGTTGAGACTATACCTTAAAACTGTTTCTAAACTTCTTAGTTTTGTATCGTATGAATACATCTACCCTTGTAGTATGCTATAAAACATTCATAAGAGCTATTGTATAGACTTATTGAGCTCAACTAGCGGTATTGAATCTTTTAAGATATCCTAATACACGGAATAAAACCAATGTTAAGAGCTTATGATTGAACAAACATCAACCGATAAATTGTTTATAAACCATAACCTTTTTTGATATTGAAACCGTCATGATGTCTGCCGACTCATAATAATCAATTAAAATAATCATTTTTTGCATGGCAGAAAATTTCCTTACGATCGCGTGAAATTCCTGCCAATAAAAATTTACTGGTGGAATGAAATAAAATTTTTCGATTTACAGCAACGCGCCACAGTTACGACATCATTATTGGCTATCTAATATTTTAATCCATACCATTTTCAGAATGATTTCATGCTCATCTCAATCGTAAATTGAAATTTCCCACGCATATTGCAATTATCAATCCGAAACGGCGACAATAAAAATGGATTCCATCCAGTTAAATCTTGCTGGTCTTGTCTGGGATAGTTTAAGATCAATTGGTGATTATTCTGAACAATATAATCATTCATAAACGCTTTTGATCTTAAGAACCCGTGCGCAAAACCCTCACTGGCTAAAATATTCCTAAATCAGAATATTTGTTCTGCACTAAGACAAATAGGTTTTTTAAGAGCCTTGACTTAAACTCAATGCACTCAGGAAAGCTAGTGCTGTCAAAAAGGTAAACAAATCGGAAGATTCAGTTTTGTGATGCAATTCATTTTATTAAATTTGTGCCGTTATGCATCTGGATTGTTATAATGAAGCCCGCCGTGCTTGATCGGCTGTACTGATGCAGAAAACGGTAAGTGATAAGTGCCTGAAAAATGAAAGCTTTTTTCGTGTAGCTCAGCTGTTGTGTGCTGAGTTTTAAGAAGGCTTTAACATGACTTAGTGTAGTCTTAGAAGTTTTACCCATGCCTTGACAAGACAAGCAAGATGAGGTTTTATGTTTAGGTTTTAATAGACACTACACAGCTCCTTTAAAATACAATTTATTATCAACAAATGTGGCCAGCAAATAAGTTTTAACGGTAGCTCTTGTAGATATCTACAAAGCATTTTAAAGTGGGTTTTACCGAAAAGAACGTTTGGCACTTTGCAATGCTTTATTAAATCTGTTAGGAATGAATACATCTCTAATAAAACCTCCATAAATAACATCTAAGATCAAAAAGCACTGAAATTGTTACTTGGGAATACAAGTAATGTAAAATATTTATGTGTCATTTACATTTTCTATGTAAAAATTACCATTAAACATGATATGACGATTTTCGCATTTTTTTATGGACCATACTGTATATCTTAAACTGAGGGCTTAGACGCAACCATTTTTGTCTTCCTAGATATAACTTTGAATGAATCCGCGCGTGTTGGGCTCCTGGCTCGTGAACGTGGCAGCTATCCAGGAAATACGCTGGCCGAGAACCGGAGAACGTGAATTCCGAGCGGTGGACTCCATCGCCAACACTTTTTTCAAGTACCACATCTACTACAGCGGTGGCGACAGAGCAGAACGTGGAGTTGGCTTCATAGTGATTGAGAAGCAGATGAAACGAATTATTCGGTGGAAACGGGTATGCGACCAAATCTGTGTGCTGAGAATGAAGGGCAAGTTCTTCAACTATAGCCGATGACATGGAGGATGAATTCTATGATAGCCTGGACAAGGCCTACGGAGAATAACCAAAACAAGATGTCAAGATAGTCATCGGCAACGCAAATGCGCAGATCGGGAAAAAATATTTCTTCCGACCCATCATTGGAACGGAAAGCCTCCATTCCGTTACCAATGATAATGGCCTGCGGCTAGTAAACTTCGCTGCTGCTAGAAGGATGGCAATCAGCAGAACCTACTTCGCACGAAAGAATATCCGCAAACACACCTGGCGACACCCGAGTGGCGATGCCTGCTCCCAAATAGACCACCTGCTTTTTGATGGGCGACATTTCTCAGATGTCATAGATGTTAGGATCTTCCAAGGCCCTAATATCGACTCGGATCATTATCTCGTTGTGGCTGAAATTCGGGCGCGGTTATCCAGGATCACGAGTTCCAGAACCGACAGAACGCTGCGCTTCAATATACAACGCTTGTCGACGAATGGGATAGCTGCACAGTACTGCCAGCAGCTAGACGAGCAGTTGGGAAGAATCAAAGTTGCTGGAGACATCGATAGCCTGTAGGACCCTATCCACGAGGCTGTGACAACAACGGCGCGTAAAGTGATTGGCACTGGTCAACGACGAAGACGAAACGACTGGTTCGATGAAGAGTGCAAGAGAGTGACAGACATGAAGAATGTCGCCAGAAGCCGTATGCTTGTGGCTGCCAGGTGGAAGGAGCACTTTCAGCAATTGGCTTGTTTAGGGGTATCCTGTTTTGTACATATTCTGATTCTACGTTAAAAACTGAGCCAGAATCCAAATTTTCATAATTTTCTGTGCCCTGGAACTATTTTTAAAACACGTGTGAATTTAGTATGGAAATCGTGTTTGAATCACCTCTCGGCAAATTTTACTTCGGGGCGAGCTGTCATTATGTAAACTGAAATGTCATTGAGTCGGCGGAATGAAATCCTATTTAATCATTTACTACATCAAAATTAATTTATCAAAGCGCAATAGAATCGTGTTACACATAGAAAAATGTGCTCTTTTGATCAAGCTACAAAAAACTGTGAATTTTTCATCAATAAACAACCCAATTGTTGAACGGTGAAAATGGAAATGTAGCAGGATGCACATTGAGATCAAGCTGTGCACCGACCATAAGAGAGGTTAAAAAGGCTATCAGCGAGCTGAAGAACTGTAAGGCTGCTGGGAAGGACGAGATCCCGGTCGAGCTTCTCAAGCACGGAAATGAGCAGCTTTATCAGTCGATCCCCCGTGTACTTCTGAAGGTATGAGAGGACGAAGAATTGCCCATCGGCTGGTTGGATGGCCTCATACGCCCAATTTACAGGAAAGGGCACAGACTGGAGTGTGCCATTTACAGAGGAATTACTCTGCTGAATTCGGCGTACAAAAATCTGTCGCGCATCTTGTTTAACAGACTGAGACCGCTCGAGGAGTTCTTCGTCGGCGAAAACCCAGTTGGTTTTCGTGAGGGCCGTTCGACAACGAACCAGATGTTTACCTTGCGAATATAAATTGCAGACTCTCCATCTTCTTCTTTCTGGCGTTACGTCCCTATTGAGACAGAGCCCGCTTCTCAGCTTAGTGTTCTTATGAGCACTTCCACAGTTATTAACTGAGAGCTTACTATACCAAAGACCATTTTTGCATGCGTATATCGTGTGGCAGGTACGAAGATACTTTATGCCCTGGGAAGTCGAGAAAATTTCCAACTCGAAAAGATCCTCGACCGGTGGGATTCGAACCCACGACCCTCAGCTTGGTCTTGCTGAATAGCTGCGCGTTTACCGCTACGGCTATCTGGGCCCCTTTTGCAGACTCACCATCTGTTTATTGATTTCAAGGCGGCGTACGACTCAGTGAAAAGAAATGAGCTGTGGCAGATGATGTCTGAACATGGTTTTCCGGCGAAACTAATTAGGCTGATACGTGCTACGCTGGATGGTTCGAAATCAAGTTTTCGGATTGCAGACGAGGTGTCAACCTCGTTCTTGACGTTAGACGGATTGAAGCAGGGAGACGCACTTTCGAATTTACTGTTCAACATCGCACTCGAGGGTGCTATTAGGAGATCTGGCGTGCAGAGAAATGGCACTATTATCACAAGGTCGCACATGCTCCTTGGCTTTGCGGACGATATAGACCTAATTGTAATCGATCGCAGGTCAGTGGAAGAGGCATTCGTGCCTATGAAGAGGGAGACAGCGAGAATAGGTCTGACCATTAATTCTACCGAAACGCAGTACATGGTTGCAGGTAGAGATAGAGTCAGGCATGGTGGTGTAGGTGCTGAGGTAGTGTTTGATGGGGATGTGTTTGAAGTTGTTGAAGAGTTTGTTTACCTTGGAACACTTGTGACGTGTTGCGGCTGCGAATAGGGCCTTTTACGGACTACGCTAGTCTAGCTTAGGTCCCGCAGCTTGCAAACGGAAACAAAATTCGCCCTGTATAAAACATTGATTCTTCTGGTGGCTCTCTACAGGCACGAAGCGTGTAAGTTGAAAGAGTCAGACCGGAAAGCTTTCGGTGTTTTCGAGCGTAATGTGCTGCGCACAATACTCGATGGGAAACTCGAAAATGGTGTGTGGCGCAGACGCATGAATCACGAATTGTATCAAGTGTACAAAGATGCGAATATTATCAAGCGTGTAAAATACGGCAGCCTTCAGTGGGCTGGTCACTTAGTAAGAATGTCGGGAGAAATATTTGCGAAAGTAATATTCAGCAAGGAACCAGGTAGAGGTCGGCGGCTTCGGGGAAGACCACGAATACGCTGGCTGTACGCAGTGGAAGATGACCTGAGGACCCTAAACGTTCGGGGCAACTGAAAAAGCTTCGCCCAAGACCGACGAAGATGGAGCTCTACAATACGCCCGGCAATGGCGTGACGCTACACTGTAGCCATCAAGATATCAAGGTAGGTAGGTATAGCTTTGGGACCAATGTGCAATGATTATTATAGGAAATCTCTTATGAACTTTATCAGGAATTCCTCATAAAATTACTCCAGCAATTTCCTTCAAAGATTTCATTAAGGGTTTCCTAGCATTTCATTTAGGAATTACTCCTTCCGCTTTCGCTTCCAGAGATTTTTCGAGTAATTTCTAAAGTGAATTATGTATGTATTGATTTCTCAAAAAATCCTTTAGGGGCTTCAAGAAAATATTCTACATAAATTATTCCACTATTTCCTCAGATTGTTCTTAAACAAATTTCTCCAGGGGATCCGCACGGTTCGTCCCGTTTGGTATTTTTTACAATTCTAATAATTCTTGCGTTCAGTATCATAAGGGCGCAACTGCAATGATCGAAGTTTCTTCGTCGATTTTCTCTTTTGATAATTACTTGGCCTGGCGACTGCGATGGTCCTTCGTCTTGCAGCATACCAGAATGTTTCGAAAATCGATCACAGCAGATACGCCTGTATGATACTGAACGCGAGAATTTAACTAGAATATTCTTCTGGACTTCCTCATAGGCCCACAAGTTCCTTCAGATAATCTAACAGCGTTCTCTTCGGCAAATATCCATCAGGTCTTTTTCCAGGTGTTTCATCGGAGATTACTTTTAGATTGTCTTAAAAAATACCTGCTGTTTTTAATGAAGTTCAGTATTACCCACAATTACAGTTGAAATTTAGATATTTGTGCTGGATTACATTTATGTTACCTACTTGTGGCCTGGAAAGTCGAGGAAATTTCCGAAGTCAAAAGATATTCGAACAGTGAAATTCGAACCTATCACGTTCAGTACGGCTCAATACTTGACTTCATTGATTAATTTTCCATCAATTAATGGACAGTCTCCGTGGTCTATGTCGAGTATACCCCATTAGGCATAAAGACGTTAGGCATAAGGACGTTAGGCATAAGTATGTTCGGCATAATGGACGTTAGGCATAAAGACATTAGGCATAATGGATGTTAGGCATAAAATTCGTTAGGCATAATGGACGTTCGGCATAAAATCATTTGCGTGTGTGTCATTCAAAACTCTTCTCATTTCGAAAATTGTTCGGGTCCATTTACTAATTCCATTACGGTGATGGAGGTGGATGGGTGTCCTTAAGATGTAACAGCTCATAAAAAAACAAAAAGCGTTACCAGGGTGTGGGTTAATTGGTCGATTATAAATTACTATTTTCGGTGTTTTGAAATTTGACAATGAATCCATTATCGGGAGATATGGATGAAGATTGTCATCATGGACATTGTTATCATTCTTAAGTCCAGTTCAATCCATTTTGTAAGTATCCATTAATATTTGCGATGAGCAAGTGTTATTTATTTCTGATTTGATTGATTTGACTTTATTAACGAGATTTTCAGCCCTGGGCTAGTTCATCTCGGGACCAACGGCTTTACTTCCCTTCCGAAGGAAGTCGTCACTATAACTTTTACGTCATAAGTGACTATGTCGGGGATGGGATTCGATCCCAGGTCCTCGGCGTGAGAGGCGAGTGTTCTAACCACTACACCAGGTCCGTCCCCATTTATTTCTAGAGATGTTTGGTTTGGTGAGTATATGACATTTTTTGTTATATTTTTCATACATAATTGCGTTAATTCTAAAGAAGGGAAATCTTCCATTTAATTATTAGTATCTATAATTCAAATGATTAATTTGAAGACAACAATCTAGAGTCAAGTAAAAAAATAATGTTATGATAGGTGACATAATCTTCAACAATAAAATTCTGGTAGTATGACGCCTCATCAATTTAATGTGATGAAAACAGTTCCTTTGCCTCTTTTGTCAACAATTTTCGATTATTTTCAAACAATTTTGATCGGCCAAATATGCCGAAACCATCTAGAAAATGTTTGAAATTCGACGAATTTGAAAATTAAACTTTGATTTCAAAGTCAATTTAACAGTCAAGCTCAAATTTAACATAGCATAGTATTCAGTATTTAGCATAGCGTGCATTTTTTATGAAAATATTTACATCTACAATTCAAAAAAAAAAACTATTAGAACAGCAAGAATCCACAAAACAGTATATTATTGAAAGAAGGTCCCTTTCTTATAGTCATTAGATTGGCCGTATAAGTATAAAGAATAGCCTATGATTCAATGAAGGGAAAATGTATGATGGAAGTATCAAGAGTAAAAGTGACATAATTTTTTGAATAAGTATGTCCGAAAGAACAGTTTAATTATAAAGAAAGAAATGTTTTTTGATTAAAACATTAGCAGCACTAACTCCAACAATTTTGTCGACAGTATAGCTATAAATAACAGCCTTCAATTTAAAGAAGGGATAATCTCTGATGAAAAATTTGTCAATGTGTACAATCAAACTCAAAAAATAAGCACCAGTTACAGCGTCGTTCATATTCTTGGCATTACGTCCCAACCCGAGCTCTCAGCTTAGTGTTCTAGGAGTACTTCCACCATTGTTAACCGAATGTTTGCTACGACGAATTCCATGTCAAATCGGTCAGTCGCAGAACTCGACCATCTTCGATTTGCAGTAAATTTTGCACATGGTTTTGGTTTGATACAATAAGTGTTTTCCATAGTAAAATCGATCATTTTGACTCGAGAATAACTTATGAAAATGGCCTATACATTTTTGCATGCAAATAATTTGAAAAATTCTAATTCCGAAACTGTAGATTTTAGAGAAAAATGTTCTATGAAGAAGTTGTAGTGAACCGTTTTGCCTACAAGAAAAAAATATACACTGAAAAAATATTTTATGTTTTTCATGAAAAATTCCAAAATAAAACGTAAATTTTAAATAACACAAAAACCCCATTTTTAATATTTTTTTAAATTTTTACCATAGAATCTCGATAGTAAATAGATGTTTGAGACAAAGTTTCAGGATGGAGAAATTTTTAATAAAAAAGTTTTTCTAAGAACAACTTTTGGTCGATTTTCAAAATTTGGGTTTTTTGTCAAAATAAATACGTTCTGATGATACAATAAGAATTTTGAAATGATTCTGAACCATAATGATTATATGAATAATTTCTCTAGAAGTAGCCATTTTCGAATTATATCGTGTTTAATGCAAAAAAATATTATGTAAATAGTAAAATAGGCCATTTTTATTAGTTATTCCCGATTCTCTATAAATAATTATACATTTTCAAGAGTAAAGACCTGATTTCTTTCCACTTACTTATTTTCCTTGATGGAGAATCACGAATAACTAATGAAAAAGGCCTATGTCAATATTAAAATAATATTTTTTTGCATTAAATTCGATTTAATTTGAAAATGACTACTTCTAGAGAAATTATTCATATAATCATTGTGGCTCAGAATAAATTCAAGATTCTTATTGTATCATCAAAACGTATTAATTTTGACAAAAAATCAAATTCTTGAAAATCGGTCAAAATTTGTTCTTAGAAAAACTTTTTAATTAAAAATTTGTCCATCATGAAACTTTGTCTCAAACATCTATTTACTATCAAGATTATATGGTGAAAATAAAAAAAAAATAAAAATGGGGTTTTTGTGTAATAAAATTTAAGTTTTATTTTTCAATTTTTCATGAAAAAACATAAAATATTTTTTCAGTGTATATTTTTTTCTTGTAGGCCAAATGGTTCACTACAACTTCTTCATAGAACATTTTTCTCTAAAATCAACAGTTTCGGAGTTAGAATTTTTCAAATAAGTTGCATGCAAAAATTTATAGGCCATTTTCAAAAGTTATTCTTGAGTCAAAATGATAAATTTCTCTATGGAAAACACTTATTGTATCATACCAAAAACATGTGCAAAATTTAATCCAAATCGAAGACTATCGAGATCGATTTATGATTTTTTCGACTCATTCCTATTTGTGCACGATACATTAGCACGTAGATACTTCATGGCCTAGGATCCTGGATCGACTTGAAACCGAACTAAAATACCTTCAGAATGGCTTTACTCTATGGTCACAGAAGTTACCACAAAGCTAATGAAAGCAATTTCCAGCATTTTCATGCTAATCATTTAATCAAGTTTTGTCCTAGAAATTGACCTCAAAGGATTCACAACTATGGGACGACTGATAGGCAATCGTATTTTAAAGTACACACTATTGATCTTTGAAGCCCTCCACAATTACCAAAGAAGTCAGATAACTTTTCGCACAAACAATTTCATTTTTTTTATTTTGAGAATTATGCCTATCGTCCATTATGCCTAATGTCCATTATGCCAAACATCCATTATGCCAAACGTCCATTATGCCTCTCGTATTTATGCCTATCGTACTTATGCCTAACGTCCTTATGCCTAACGTCCTTATGCCTAACGTATTTATGCCTAACGTCGTGCACCGGTCTATGTCGTTTACTGCTACGGATTTTTGGGCCTCAATATTATTATCAAAAATTAAAATTTGTAAATATGTAATGAATGTATGTAAACTGAAGATTGGTACATTCGAATTTATTTTAGTACCAATGGATATCATATCCTGAAAATCATACCCATGTTGTACTAATTAGAATTAGTAATAACAACTTGATATTATAACGTTTCGGTGTAGGAATATAAAATTAAGTCACTGTATTTATTCAAACTAGTGTTGTTAAATGTCAAATTTTGAAAAAAATAAAATGCATTTTTCACCTTCGTATGCGAAATATCGCATAAGCAAATATTGGCAACCGATTGCAATTCGGAAAAGGTCACTGAGAAAACCATTTTCCGATTACTTTTTTCCACAAGGAACGATGATATTAGCAATATGAATATGAATATATGAAAAATATGAATAATATGAAATATGAAATAAATAATAATAATAATAATAATAATAATAATAATAAATATGAAATAAAAAATATGAAAAATATGAATGACAAAGTCACGTGATATTCATGATGTTTGACAGCAGTAGTTACATAAACAGTGTCACGATTTCTAATAAAGCACAACGAACACTGTGTTTGAGTCTTCAATCGAACTATGTAAAAATTCCGCCATCATGGACAACATGGATTCACTGATACTCGACGACCCATCGCAACGAGAAAGAGAAACACACATCTTGCGAGCGTTAATGAGAACAACTAACACAGCTTTGTTCCCATTCTCGCGGTTCTAATCGATGTCACGCGGCGGTCTGTAGGCGGAGCTATGCTACTTGAGAATTTGGTTTCATATTGCATCTTGACTGCCATTGCTCCATTGATGAGCGGCGTTAGGCGCAGGCGCTACATTTTTGCATTCTTCATTTCCACCAAGTATTCTATTCAGTTGAATCTTATGGTTTGTTCGGACTAAGAAATCTTCTGTGAGTATGTTTTTAGTTTGGGTGATTGAAATGCCGTTCTGATAGAGCAAGCTACGAAAAGATGATGACCACATATGCATAAGTTAAAACTTCGTAGATCTTATCAATATGAGGACTTTTTTTGCCACTCACAATTTTTGAATGTTTGTTTGAAGCGGAAGTTTTTGTGAAATGAGCATACTGATTGAAATAAAGTTTCGGCTGGTGAAACGACTGGTGCAGTTTCGGAAAAAAATGTCTAGCATAAATAAGTTCTGCATGCGTTCTGCTCGGCAATGATTGTTAAAGCCCAAGCAGATAGTGAAGATGCAACGAGGCCGGACCTCAGATTTTTGGGAACACGAGACAGCGGATTGGGCCGGGGGCTTGATCGATTGATCACTCGCTGGTGGTGATCAATCGATCAAGTTGTCAGCTTGAGCCGCTGTTCTGTCTAGAATTGTGCTCTTGAGGGTTTGAGTATTGGCTTCATTTCATTTTCACCAGAAAATTTGTTTTTGTTTTTGCGTCGTTTTTACACGCGTTCTGATAATAGAAATAATAAACCATAGAAGAATAATGTCGCTGGTGTTCCCTTTGTTCTCGCTCAGAAACATGTTGGGTACAAAAGTGTCAAACTGCATACATTTTCGCGTTGACATTTATAGCCCCGCCTATCTCCGCCAGCAAAAAGATGTTCCTGCTGCGAAGCCAGCGACATTCTTCTTCTATGGTTTATTACTTCTATTGTTCTGAGTGCAATCCAGTTCAGGTTTTCGCGTTGTTGTTCTTCTTCTTCTTGGCATTACGTCCTCACTGGAACAGAGCTTGCTTCTCAGCTTAGTGTTCTTATGAGCACTACCGCTGTTATTAACTGAGAGCTTCCTATGCCAAAGTTGCCATTTTCGCATTCGTATATCGTGTGGCAGGTACGATGATACTCTATGCCCAGGGAAGTCGAGGAAATTTCCTTTGCGAAAAGATCCTGGACCAACCGGGAATCGAACTCAGACACATTCAGCATGGCTTTGCTTTGTAGCCGCAGACTCTAACCACTCGGCTAAGGGAGGCCCCATGGGTTTTTCGCGTTGACGGAGTGCTATTTTGCTTTTGTGAAATGAACATGCTGATTATAGTAGCATACAGCTGCTCAATCAAGGATGGATGATCAATTTGGTGAACTCGTTTCATGATTTTATTTTAAATGTGCGAAATATATTATGGGCTTATTCACAAATGTCATAACGCTGGAGGGGGTGGGTGGGTGTAGCAACTACGAATTGTACGGTCATCAATGCTTATGCTTATGCTTTGTCACAAAGGATACAAATTCTTGTGGAATTGATTGGTGTACCTGGTACTGAATTCGGTTTTTATTTATTTTTTATTGATATTTCGCCTAACAGCTCGAGGATTTATTAACATTTTAAACTTTGTTGATAAGTGTTCTTGAATACGTAATGTTTGAATTTTGTAATAAATTGAGCAAATAAATCGCCATACAGGCTGGTAAACTGGCACGCAAGTTCACTGAAATGGTCTAAATGTTTCTAACTTCTGAAAATAGTTTAATCTGGCAGCACTATCTTTTCACCTGAGCATTGCACCGTTCCCCAGCTCAAGACACGCACCGTTACACCGAGGTAAAATTAACCTGAGTTGTCAGAATCTGACAACCCTTGTCAACTGCCAAAGAAGCACAAGAGATAGACCATTGATATCAATCCCTCCTTTGCGCTCCAATGTGATTGGTGGCTAACTGAAAGCGTACGCAACTCCAAGTTTGTATCGGTGGATGAAAAATCCAGGTGAGCTTGAGCTGAGGCCTGTCCTACGTATGGTACCTATTTGTATGGCACACAATGTTTTTTTCGTGTTGTATTATGATTGCACTTTTTGCGATTGTATTTATAGGGAAAAGAAGGGTAAACTTGTTGATATTTGATGTGTGAAAAGTTCGAAATATTATAAATTGCAATGCAACCTGGACCACTTCATAAGTGCGGAATTGTTAATAGAAGTGCCGTAGGGGAAGACGGGGTAAGACCGCCCGCCTAAGCATTTTAATTCATATGTCAAAATCAAGAATCAATAAATTATTTTTCGACGTAGCTTATCGTTTTTGATGTATATGTAGAAATTTATGTTTGAGGTTCCCGCATAAACAAAAACTATATCAGTACAGTTTCCCGAAAGGTCCACAACCATTTGCAACAATATCTGAATGATTTTGGTTACAATGAAAAATAACAATATATCCATCTTACCTGAAACGTTTTTAACAATTCGACAAACGGTAAATAGGAAAATCACAATGTGGGGAATAGGCGGTTAAGTTATGTAACCATTTGAAAACGTCGATTTTCTCGAACAAAATTTTTCAACAGTTTTCTAAAAGGTAGATATACTGTCCATTTTTCGGCAAAATCAATGTACGCCAAACAGTGTTGATACATTTGAACCATATGTTTCTAAATGAAATAAATAACGTATGCATAATTATTGGATTACGGTGCTTTATTGTATTTTTACCCTATCCTATTCTGTTATGTAATATAATGCAAGCACTAGGAAAATTCCTGAGGCTTTTTCTCGAGGAATTTGAGAAGAAATTCTTGAAGAATCAGATGAATAGTCACGTAATCAAACTCTTAATTTTGCACTTTTTAAAGACTCGAATTAAAATAGAAAACCAGACCCGCTACCAGCCCTGTGATGATTCAATTAAAGTTAAATATCACCTCAAGGATATTCTTTCATTCTTTCTGAAACTCGCGGAATATCGCTTTCCAATGCATCCATGTATTGATCGATTCCCTAAAAAGATAGCATCCAACAACCGGAAGCAGCGCTGCAATCACTCGCAATCTTCCACTTGTCGCCCTGGGCTGTAACCGTGAATGTCTTCTGGAAGGGTTTGGTAGAATTGTCCTGGTAGATGACCGTTCCCGAAACCTTGATGATGAACGTCAGCTGCGAGGACACAGCGTCGCCAATGATCGGCTGAGTGACCAGGGTGTTCATAATGTGTTCAAAGCGGGGCAGTTCCTGGAAGTACTTCTGGATGTTGCTGATGACATCAGCAAACCGTTGTCCATGTAGAGCCGGGTCATCTGATGCCGCTTCTTGGCTACTTTTTCGTTGTACAGATTGATGAATTCCTCCTCCATCCGGCAAGCGGTATCGATTTTGGTGCGCAGTTCCTACGGGGATTGGGTTTGAACCAAACATCCAACAGATTGGCGAAATATCTTTGTACTTACTGGGTCCATCGAAGTTGTCCTTTTTATGTGCATTGCTGTTCTGTAAACTTAATTTCACTCTCACTCGACTTTTATAAATTAATTGTAAGCTTTGAACAGTTTTAAGAGTGGAATAAGAAGTAAACAATACAGCTTGACAGTTTTCCTTCGACGGCAATCCGACGGCGATTTTTTTCTACACTCAACGCTTTTATTTTAAATGTCGCCTACAAATACCAACAAAATGTAACTATTTGTCGAACTGTTAAAATGTAGTTCAATATTGTCAAATGCAAATGTGTGAGTGTGTTGCACAAATTTAAACAAAAACAATTTGCCGAATGGTGGCGATATATTTCCACCATATCTTGCTTAAATCCATTCCCATATAATTTAACAATATCAGAGCAGTATCATATATTGTTACTGATAGGTATGGGTTGATCTTACTGTTTGAAATGGTGAACAGCTTTGAAGTCCATATGGTTATACATAAAAGCAACTATTTCTGATACATTAACAGTAACTGTTACAAGATATTTATTGTTCTTAAAGTAAGGCAAACTGTATTTTGCTATGCGGGTTATGGCTTTCAGTCTTGAATAAAACTCAAAAACGGATTTTTGCTTACATCCGACGTTTCGGACACATGTATTGTGCCTTGTTTCCGAAACGTCGGATGTAAGCAAAAATCCGTTTTTGAGTTTTATTTAAGACTGATAGCCATAACCTCAAACATCAACATAACAGTCGTACCTCCAAGGAAATGTAGAAATTTAATTATTTCTTGAAGCTTGAAAAAGTGATGTCTTATCACAATTATTTTGAGTGACGGGGTAAAACCGCCCACCATGATCTTCGTACACAATTTATCGAAAAAATATATTAGTTCCCTGTGATTCTAAAAAGTATAATGTTTTCTGAATTCTACATTGATTAACGTCGATATTGAATCATTTTTAGGGTTTAGTAATTCAAAAAACTTAAATAAGGTACCGTGGGGCAAGTGGGTAATGGAATTCGCATAGTTGAGATTCTTCCAATTCTAGAGACTTAAAATTGAAACAAATGAGGTTGTGTACATTTTTAGCTTGACTCCCACCATATATAAGCAGCATGTTGAAATTGTTTTTTATGAAAAATTGAAGAAAAAAATACAGAAAAAGTTTTTGAAAAATGTCTCTTAACTTTTCATTTGCCCCAAAAGGGGGGCAAGTGAAAAGTTCACCGTTTTGAACAATAAATTCAAAAACAAACAGTTAGATTCACGATTTCTATTAGCTTTAACAGTTGTTAAGGCTTCCCAATGAACAATAACATAAGTAACATGTAAACAAAGGAAATGTTATTCTTTTCACTTCAATTTTCTTCTGTTTAGTTATGTTAGTTGAAATGATTCGACAACATTATAACTGCAACATTTCCAATGTTAGTTCTTACAATATAGGACAGCAATTGGATTTCTGCTCTGTAGAATTTTCACCGCTCGTTATTTGTTTTTGAGAAAGTCGGATAACTCTTCGGGAGAAATCAAACAGAATCCTTCAATAACGTCTTTTTTATGTGGATAGACCTATACCCCATTTTTATGTTTTGAACTACACTCAGGCAAATGGACTATCGATAAACATAGGAATCCCTTATGAAAATTCGCCACAAGAAATCGGATTGAAATTCATAAATTTGCCTTATGAAACCACAATTTGAACACAAAAAACATTATCGCGGCAACCTGGAATCGAACCAAGAACCTTGCGATCGATAGGCCCGAGCGTACACCACGCGCCTATCGACGCCTTGATGTGGAATGAAGCTAAAACGATACATAAAGCGTCCGTATTGCAATAATCATTCCACCTTTCATAAGGCAAAATGTATGAAATTCGATAGTCCAGTTCGCTGCGTGTAGCTTTACATAGACATTCCACGAGATTTCCGTGTGTTCTCTAATATTGCAACTTTTCAGTCAACGTCTTCCTTTTAATTGGCTGCCCGAAGTAGACATATAGATATTGTAATATTTGACAACATCTTTTAGAGAATTTCCATGATTTCTAATAGCTTTAAACGCTTGAATATAGTGTTTCTTGATTTATCAGCACGTTATGTTTTTCTATGATAATTGCGAACCATGTTTACTTATGGATACATGCTTATCATTACCTTAAGAAACCCATATTTTGGAAAACAATTTTCAACAAATTTGATTTCATTTTACTTGAATGTAGTTACAACTTTAAAAATGATTTAGACATTTTATTTGGTATAAATTAGGGGTGGCGGTCTTACCCCATCAACAATGGTCGGTTTTACCCCGCTAGCGCAATTTTCAGAACTATGGCCTAATTTCAAAGCTAAATATTTACAATTAATTTTTCACTTCACTAATGCATATTTCACAATGCTGTTATAGCATGGACGGGTAATTTGTAATGTTTTTACAAAAAATCCCTTCCGAAACCCTTAAGTGAGCATCTGTTAAATTTAGATCAAAATCAATATAGACGAGCAGAAACTTTGTGTTTGATATTTGTTATGAAAAAAATAATGCAATTATCACCCCAAATGGTTCGGAATGTCGAAAATCTTGTGTTTATGGAAAGTGCTTGATGAACTTTCAAGAAAACCGTCATTTTCTTCACAAACTGAAGGTGGTCCGTCTTACCCCGGCGGGCGCTCTTACTCCGTTTTCCCCTATTACGCCGGATTGGCCTGGTATCTTCACCGCATTTATTGGAAGTGCGGTGTATACACCATATCGATCTGACGTAATCCCACACTTCTTCTTTTTTTTCTTGGCATTTACGTCCTCACCGGGACAGAGCCTGCTTCTCAGCGTAGTGTTCTAATGAGCACTTCCACAGTTATTAACTGAGAGCTTTCTTTGCCAAAGTTGCCATTTTTTGCATTCGTAGGGAGAAGTCAAGGAAATTTCCATTACGAAAACATCCTGGACCGACCGGGATTCAAACACAGACACCTTTCAGCATGGCTTTGCTTTGTAGCCGCGGACTCTAACCACTCGGCTAAGGAAGGCCCCATGAACTGATACGACAAATGAATTGTAATATGTCGCTAACGAAATGTTAATAATAGCTTAATGGAAATTTTGTTGACTTCCCTGGGCATAGAGTATCATCGTACCTGCCACACGATATACAAATGCAAAAATGGCAACTTTGGCAAAGAACGCTCTCAGTTAATAGCTGTGGAAGTGCTCATAAGAACACTAAGCTGAGAATCAGGCTCTGTCCCAGTGAGGACGTAATTCCAAGAAGAAGAAGATCAGTTTAGAAATTTACGGATTCGCTTAATTATAAGACTGATAACGTTTTTTAATCACCTAACTTTAATATATAAAGTGCTTATCGAGGGCTAGTTCGCTGCGCCCCACGCCAATTAGCGTAGCGCAAGCAGCCAACCTTTCTGGGCCTATCTTAAAAAGTTCGACTCCGATACCATCCTTGCTAGTAGCCTTATTAGGGTAAAGTATATAATTTGGATATGCATACAAAACAGGTTAATCGTTCTATGTTCATTTACAACGAGATGGTAAGACAAATTTGTACGGGATGTGATGTATTGCATTAATTAGACATTATGCTACTGGTTTCATAACAATTAGAATTGACTCAAGAAATGTCGAAATTATATATTGTATCAACAAAACTCATGTAAAACCTTCGAAACCAAGAGGATGTACATTTCAAAGATACAAAAAAATGCCATCAAAAAAGTAGATTTGAGTTAATTAACTCATTACGCGTGGTTTTCAGATTTGAGTATTGTACATTTTTTTTATTGAGATTCTGCTCAGAGGATTTGAATGCGTAACGATTTTCTGGGATTTGCATTGCTTTTTCGCAGAAATTTCTTCGTGTTGTTGCCAACATTACAACATTACATTACAACATCACAAACTTCATTTTGTGTAGGGGGGCTGGGGGCAAGAAGGACACCTTAAGATATATAGGTTCAAATCATGGTTGATAAGCACCATTTTTGAAGATTATTCCAGTGTAGGGGCAAGCTCAGCTCTTGTTCTAAATGATGTTATCGATAGATTTCAAAAATATAAGAAACACATGATGATTTGAGATTTTTGAAAATGTCCCTTCTTATGAGGTTTTTAAACGAGGCACGGGGCAAGAGTGCCACTCGTATGGGGCAAGAAGACCACCAGAGCAAAATGCCACAAATTTTGTATATTATTATTTCCCCGCCTGAAGGATAAACTGTAGAGTGAGTAAAGATAAAAACTGAGGGATAAAAGTTGACTTATAGTTAAAAAGTAATTTTACGAAATTAATTTAGTTTTCATCTTATTTGACTGTAACAATAATAGTAAACATTTTCAGAAACCATTTTGAATGTCCAAGATGGTTTATTTTGATTTTATTTAGTAGGAACCATTGATTGAATGCAATATTAAACAAGAAAAATAAAAATTCATTTGATTTTATATCAGAAAATTTTGGCGTCCCTCTTGCCCCATAAGACATACTGTTATTATATATGTAAAAATTAATGTCAAAAGGACTTTTTCGAAAAAAAATCTTCACAGTTATATTAAACAATTGAAGATCATCAATACTGTGCGGAAAAATCAATATGTTTTGTATTTATTGGGAGTCAAACCTTGTTTTCCAGTCTTACATTCTTATTATATTTCGCATATTTTGCGTTGGTGAGTTAAAGACATTTTTCTATTTTTTTGTACTAAACATTTTTAACTGTAATATTTACACAACCCTCAATTAGTACTCAATTTATACTTATCCTGCGTTAAACATCAAAAATTGATTTGAACTACGTGAAATTAAAGATGGCACTCTTGCCCCATGCCCCCCTACAGTGTTGTGACTATTCGCGAATTGAAAAGATTACAGCAATCTTGCCCTTTGATAGAGAAATACCGTGAACTTTGCGTTTAAATTTTGATTGCTGATAATAGTCGAATGGTGCCGAGGACATAAATTATCCTATGTAACCCATAAGTCAGGTGTTGTCAAAAAGTAGATAGTGGACTTTGTGTAGCAGATACAGTTCGACTATCTGATGAAACACATGGAAAACTCGCAAGAAAGCACACATGCGGGTATATTATGCGGATCTGATAAAATTTACTGGTTCTAAATCAGGCGGACTAAATCTCAGTAACAAGACTTGGTGGCGGGTCAATTTTTTTGAGTCCACAAACAAATCTATTTTCGTGGAATCGAACAAAAGTTAGACAATATAAAAGCTGTTTTTAGATACTTGCAGCTCAGCATCTCATCAAAGTTAATGGGAGAACTGCACTTATCATAACTTACGTCATCTAGCCCAGGTTTTTTTTTCATTTCAAGAACCTTGTTTTGAATTTTATGAGAATTAAGACCAAAATTTCATAAAAAACTTGTCGACAGAACTCTGTCAAAAATCTACAAAAGATTTGCCCCTGAAAGCCTTGTCAGGATTCTGATAGGATTATGTCATAAATTTTGTGCAAATTATAAGTTTCGGTCAGCCAATCAGGGGCGTCTTGAAGACTCGCCGACTCAACTGCCTCAGGGTCGGCACGCTCACCTAGGTTTACCGCGGACAGGGAATCTTCGCACTAGAATTTAGGAAAACCCACAAGCAATTTAAAACTCCTACTTTATTGCCTTTAATACTGTTTTATTTGGGCTACAAACTTCTCTTCACTATCCACTTCTTTGCTACACTTTCTTCCCGCTTTCTTATTAGCTAATCTGACCTTTTCCTTCCTGTTAGGGGTCCCTTCTTCTTCCAGTTACCACCTGTTCACTCCTTTCTCTCGACCTGGTAACGGTCGTCTGCGTTCTCCTACCGATCTCAAATGCATCGGCCACATCTGGCCACGCTCTCCTTGGGTTGGTTTGGGGTACTTCGGCTGCAGCAGCCTTCTGGGACCCTTCTACGCGTTCTTCCTAGGCTAACGATATGTTGATGGATCGGTCTTCGGCCAACGACAGTGCCGAATGTACCAGGAATTGGGCTCAAAAACGGCGGGGACCTGATGGAATCAAAAAGGGTTTAAACCACGGTAATAGAAATTGTGTTTTTTTTTTACGGTTACCTGGTGTTCCGCTAACTTATTCCTCCCACAACTCTTCGTCTGCTTTCCACTTAACTTTTTGAAATCTAGCTTTACTTTAACGACTTGCTTCTTCAGCTGTATCCGGGCAAGTGAACGACCAGTAATTTATTTTCAGCCGTAGAGGTTCTTGACCTAGGTCGTCGGTCATTACCCTTTTCCATTCGGGTTTTCAACGATGGCTCCCATTTCGCCACCGCTCATGGCCGCCCGAACGCTTGACATCTTGTGATGGGTTTTGGGAACTCTGTTGGTGGTAGCCTGCATGGTTACGATCAGCTGACATACTTTTGCCCTTGTTGTATGCCTAGTCCTACTGAAGAACACCCTACACAACGTCGACGAACATTTCCTGTCATATATTTTAACGAACAAACAAAAATACAAAATCTCTTCTTCTTTCTGGCGTTACGTCCCAACTGGGACAAAGCCTGCTTCTCAGATTAGTGTTCTTATGAGCACTTCCGCAGTTATTAACTGAGAGCTTTCTTTGCCGATTGACCATTTTTGCATGTGTATATCGTGTGGCAAGTACGAAGATACTCTATGCCCTGGGAATCGAGAAAATTTCTTTTACGAAAAGATCCTCAACCAGCGGGATTCGAACCCACGACCCTCAGCATGGTCATGCTGAATAGCTGCGCGTTTACCGCTACGGCTATCTGGGCCCCATACAAAATCTCATCATCACTAACAATCAACAAACCAAACACTTAGGGTAAAAGCGCCGGGTTTGGCCAGCCTAAGAGAACATGTCTTTAAAAATTATATGAGAATAGTATGTACATATTATAGTATGTCTGTATACCCTATATGTCAAATACAAGCTTTCAATCCATATTATGTATGAAAAATATCGAAACTGAGCTGAAACCATTTTTTCGCTTTAAAAATCTTGTTGGTTAATTTAGGCCACTAGAACCAGTTTCGACCATAAATTTATCTTCGGTTCCTAAATTGACCAATCACATTGATTTCTTATGAGAGTGGTTAAATGAGGAGTACGCTGGCCAGATTAGGTGTACGGGTGTTAAAATTTTAAGGAAAAATTATTATTTTTGTTATGTTTTGAATCAATTCGTACGAGTAAATGAATGTAGCTCCATCAAGTGAACCAGATCTTCTGAACACAAAATGTTTCCACTATGGCTACAACTTACCCGTAACGCGGGTAGATAACCTTTTCGTGGTGCGTTACGGGGTAAGATCTACCAATTTGAACCCTAGTCTCATCTTGTTTGTCGGGCTAGGGTAATATGTTCTGGTAATTCAAGGATTCACGCTACAAAGTCCTTGTTACTGGCAACAGTTTCTGAAAATTAATCTATTTTACCTAGCAGATGGTTAAAGACTCGGAGTTGGTCAGTCTCGAGACTACACTTGAAGCCAGGATAACAATCATGAGTATTAACTCAACAAAGACTGTAAGTACTGGTAATTCAAGGACTCACGTGAATTCTGTTACTAAACAAATTTTCTAGCTTGATTCGGTTTTGCTGCTAGCATAAAGCCCCTTTTTTATAGTATTTTTCTGGGACTAAACTAAAAGCGAAACAAAGATGTGATTAGGGTTCCGTTGCATGATCAAATATCAGTAGTACCGATTTGGTTCCTCAGAAATTTAATCGATTATGTTTGCTAAGGGGCGCGCCTTCGATGAGATTTAAATTTCTATGAAGGGTGTAAATAGCGGGACCTTTTCATCATAGTCGATTTTTATCAATATCTGAGGAATCAAAACAGAAACTGTACAGAAATCGATGCTTCATTACCTATCAATGGAAATGGAGTAATGCGACATGCACTATACGCTAAGGATACGGGTAATGCCACAATAGATCTAAATACTGGTCGCAGTGGCGTATCCGAATAGAGAGAAAAAAAATGGCTACAACTGGCGTATGGCCGGTGCTTCTGCCCAACCCAAGTTACCATAGTTTTATATCGTTGCATTAAGGCGAAGTAGGCCGTCATTAAAATTTGTACTGGGCATCGATGATTGTGACTAATTCGTCTCACGATTGCGAATTAAAGAAAATCACTTGGTTTTGAACTGACATTGCTGAAAAAGTATCAGCACACTTTCTGCATGTAAGCGCAAGTAGTGATACTTTTCTGAATCAATATTATTTAAAATGACTGAGTTCTATCACTTTGGAATTGCAAGCTGCAAAATCATCATTGCTGTCAAAACGAATGACGGGCTACTTAGCCTTAATTTGATCGAAAGTCAGCATTTTTTGCAATAATAATGTTATCATGCATTTATTCAATAACTGTCAAGCAATGATCTATTTGATTAACATTATAAATGTTTTGTAGCATTATTTTATTTCAGCATTATGTTAAGCGTTTAGAGTAAATATACAGTTATGCTGTCATCCAAGATTACGTAACCTCTTTAAACGCACTCGTATCTGTAATAATTAAGTAAGACAATCGAGCACGTTCGCACTCGCTCATTACATTTTGTGGGATATGGAGAAAGAATAGTTTTCATAATGAAATGACTTTTTCCATCTCGCACCCCCATTCCATGATCTAAGGTTATATGTATTCATTCAGAACTATGTTGTATTTTATCTATGAGACTCTTTTATTGTGCTCTGCAAGATAAATTCACGTAATGCGATTATCTGAAATTGTCGATATACCGTCGCAGTGATAATGAAAATCACCAAATGTTACAGAATTAGCAAATTTGAAACATTTGTGCCCTTGAAGGACGAAAAAATCCAAGCCTACTTGAATTTGGACGTTGCGTTTGAATTGCGCGCATATCTTCTGCGCGTTACCGCCGCCGCTGGATGTGGATTCAATATAAGCGCCGCAATATTCAAATGGAGCGAGAAGAAATGTCGGTCAATTTCTCTCCCCTGAAATCTTTTCAATGCGCTAAGGCTGTGTTTTGTGGGTTAAGTTCTATTATTTCATCTACGAGAAAGAATGGTGACCAAATTCTTTCTATTGATGTTTCATTTGGTGAGGAAAAAAATACTGTTGTTCAATCGCGGAAGAGAATTCTTTCTATTCGTAATAACTTGGCGAATAGTTATGGTTAACACACACAGTGGCTTCGTTTATAAGAAACTTTTATCCTACCTTATCACATCATCAGCACCAACGCGCCAGGCATCCAGCACGCCATCATCCTAGTTGTGAGTTCGAATCCTGATTCCAACAAAAAAAAATCATTGAGATGTTAAAGAAAAACATTTGAAGGTAGCCAATGGACTCAAAATTTTGTTTGCTTTTTACGCATGCCCTAAACCTTTTTAAGCATTATTTTAAGCTAATATACATCATGAACCCTAGAAATACAACCATAAATGCTTTAGTAGGGCTTAAAACTGCTTCACCAAGTATTGCATTAATTTGGTTGTTTGGCTACTTTAATTAGGCTTTATAAAGCTCTTGAAGATTAGCTTTGAAACAAAATCTGATAGCACACTATAGAGCAAACATAAAGTATTCATATATAGTTTCGTGGTTACTTGGGATAGTACCGTTTTGTTTTATATTACGGTCACTTAAGGCCTTATTGAAATATAAATCATCAGAAAGCATAAGAAATAAATCATTCTGTATGATTTCGCCACGTTATCGAGCCTTCAATACACTTAACTCTTGGATAGTTGGTGAAGAGTTTGATTCCGCGACATTAATATTTTTAAATAACTTATTCCGGACGGTTGCTCATATTCTGGACACTTTGATTCAAATCCAAGAAAGCTCATGAAAATCATAAATAGACAATTCAAATCATCAATTGAAATTGTTAAATCACTAAAGAGACGTCTGAGACAGTTGGGCATACTAAATTTGCATAGATCTATGGAAAATGCTCATTGAAACGAGCCTCAAAAATGAGAACTTTTGAGCGGTGAAAATTGAAACATTTCGTGTGAAATGTTTCCCATACAAGGTAGATTGTCCGGAATTTGAAGCTGTTCGTAATATGAATAAACATGGTATCTTATGCAGTAAATCGATCGCCATGAGCTGGTTGGTTTCTACCTTCCGCTGTGCTGAAGTAGCAATCACTTTCGCTGTACTGACCTTTGTGCCTGTATTTCCTACACCATTCAGGTGTTCATCGTAGTGTTGCTTCCACCTTTCGTTCACCTCACGCTCGTCCGTTAAGATGCTCTCATCATTATCCCGGCACATTTCAGCTTGCGGCATGAAGCCTTTGCAGGATGCGTTAATCTTATGATAGAACTTTCGCGTTGCTTGAGAACGGTATGGCAACTCCATCGCTTCCAGGCGGCGCTTTTTTGTCCCGGAATAGGCGGGTCTGTTGTTTCCGCTTTCATACATTTTATATATTTGTTACATATGGCTTGAATTCTCTCAATTTGGTTTCTAAAAGTTTGATTGTTATCCATGAGTCCTAGTTACCTAACTTCATCTGCCTGATTTATTTCCCTTTCATCGTGACCACATGTCTACTTGAAGGTTTCAAATAAAGAGCTTTTAGTTGATATAAAATATTATAAGTTGAGTTTTGCAAGCATTAATTTGGACAGACCGTTACACGTTTATAATTTAAACATTTTCTCCTACTTGATTTTGAATCCTCCTGATGTCCATCCCAGTATACCCCTGCATACCTTATTCTCGTTCCATCGGTTCCGCCGTATCATCGCATCGTCTCCTGTCCACCGGTCCAGCACACTGTCAGAGCACAGGTGAGAGTGTTTTGGCGTTGTTCGTTGGGTCGGATTGACGCAAGCCCGAATTGCTGTCCGATGGTTTGTGCAGCCGCGAATCAACAACATTGCCGTTGGCGTATTGGTGTCGTTACTTGCACAGGTATTGTATTTTTCTTACCTGTTGATGATGTTGATGGGCTCGCACTCGTAGGCATAGCAGCACACACAATCGCGAGTTGTCCAATCCGAAATATACCTACATAGAGACGGTACCAGGCAGCCGACGTCGTCAGTCTTGTGCCTGTTTCGTAGCGATTCTGACGCTTTCTTTGGTGTGTGCTTTTCGCCTTCAGAGTCAGCCCCCTTAACAACTCTACTACACCTGGAGAGGTAGTGTTTTATTTGCGAATTTGCTTTTTGGTTGGTTTACAAAACTTTTCACGGTTTGTTGCATTTGCAGTTTTGTTGTGCGATACTCTACGCCAGGGTCTCTGGTGTTGGCCTTTCTCACTATCGGTATTTTTGAGTGAAATCCTAATCGAATCAATCGCACAAGTGCCAACAGCAGCAGTAAAGTGACTTGCGCACCGTTTTAGTGGGCAGACTAAGAGCTTGCGCGAGCAGGACGGCATTAGAGGTGCTCCGATTTGGGAATTTAGTGAAATTCCAGTGCGCGTTCGCCAAAACGGGTCCAAGTGCGTATTGAACTGTGAATCGATTGAAGGAAGGAAGAGCTTTAAACAGGTGAAATATATTGTTAAAGTAATTTTACAAAGTTAAGAAAACTTAAGTTCACTTGAACACTGACAGTGCTTGGGTGTGCGAGTGCGAGTGAGAGGAAAGAAAAACTGCGCCAGACGGACGGTGATGATTACTATCTCGGGAGAAGTGTGTATGGTGAGACGAGTTTAAGCAATTTTTTTTATATCCATTCGCTGTTTTTGGAAATTGGAAAATCAAGTTTGCGCGAAGGAGACGACATACTCGAGCACGTTCCGTTATATTTTGATGAGTTGTTGCTGGTGAGCTGCACGGAACTGGGAAAGAGAAGTTGTCCCCCACGGGCTGGAGTGAGAACCGCGAAGAAAAGCTGTTTTTGTGTGACGAAACTTTGGGGCAAAATATTTTCGGTCGAAAAGAGGTGAATGATTTAATTTTGTGCAACTACCCCCAGTCGAGCTGCACTGAGAACATTCAAGTGACATATACGCGTTCGGTTGAGTAATTTACCCGGATGCAAAGCGAGAGAGGAGCATAAAGTCCCAAAATTCCGGTTCTTGTGGACATCTAGTGTGCAACAGGTTCCCCCTCCTTAACGACCACCGCGCCTCAACCAAGTAGGCTATCATCATCATCACCACAAGGTAAGTGACTAGGCTTAAGTTCGCAGTTGCATGTATTTTTGATACCATTGTATGCTTTAATATTCGCATTGTTGCGTGTGGAAACCGAGTGCGATTTTTTTTTTTGTTTTTGATAACTGCAACACTGGAGCTGGATCAATTGGAGGATTCCCTTCTTCAAGTGGACCCACTGGCTGCCAATATCGTGAGAGGTTCGGTTCAGTGACCTTCTCTTGTTGTGGACTGTGTTTTGGGTTTTCGCCGCATTGAATGCGAATTTTGGCTGGATAATTGTTGTGCCACTTTTTGAAGAAACTAAATTGCGCTCTTGGCTTTTGTTATGTGTGCATTTGGGGCTTTTTTCGTTTGTTTTCTTATATTTTTTATTTTAAGCACTGCGGCCCAACTGGGACAAAATTCGATCATTGTATTATGGATACTTCCATTTTGAGTGTTGATCTTCTTTTTTCTGATATAATGTCCCTACCAGAACAAAGTCTGTTTCTCATATTAGATTTATATAAACTCTTCCACAGTCTTAGCTGAGAGCTTTCTGTGTCAATGAATAATTTTCCTAGACTTGATAAAAAGTATAAATTAACAAGCTATCGAAAGAATTAATAAACAAATTACAATTTTTATATTTTTATTTTTTGGCAATAACAAACATACTCAATGTTCTGAAAAATCGAGGAGCTTTGCAGCCCGAAAAGAATCTGGATAGGCGGGATTTTTTTGTTTTTGAAAAGAAGCACATCTAATTCTATTGCTATATTTTTGTTTGCAAACTGTAAGTCAGGAGTTTGAGGCTTTTTCTGTTAATAGGGCTACTTTTTGAAATAAAATTGTTGCGCGGAGTACCTACCTGTTTTTCATCATTACTCTGTTTGAAATCTGGCTGTTTTACACGCTTAAATCGTCCCTATAATTTCTACAAAAATGTGGGCTTCGTGGCCGTGCGGTTAGTGTTACTAAGCATTTTAGCCGCATCGAGTCAAGGAGTGTGGGTTCGATTTCCGCTTCAGTCCGGAAAACTTTTCGTCAGGAACGTATTTCGACTGTGCCACTGGACGTTGCATGCTAGTCCGTTGTAAAGTGCAAGGCTGGTAGCGAGTCACTTTTTAGTGACTTGGTCACTTTTTTTAAGCCGGTCACTTCAAGGTCTCTTTTTTGAAGCCATTTCAACTAAAGTCACTTTTTTCGTCAAAAAGTCACTTTTTTCAACTATTTTGAGCTAAATTTTCGAGAGAAAATTATGAATCGACCTTTTCTCAATTTAGGTTAAGTTTTAAGTTAGGTCATCACCAGAACAACTTCATGTCAGTATCAAAATATTTTTACATGATTTTCTTGTGAAAAAAGTTAATATTTAATAGAGTTCCACGTAATTTGTAACAGTATAATAGTAAGTTATTATTAGTATGATGTAAGTTCATTGTTGTAAAACTAAAGGTTTAAATGTTTAGTATTTCTTTTGAATATCTCGTGCATTCTCATTTAGTAGGAATGTTTATATCTGGTGGTGGATCTTCTTCTTTCTGGCATTAACGTCCCCACTGGGACAGAGCCTGCTTCTCAGCTTAGTGTTCTTATGAGCACTTCCACAGTTATTAACTGAGAGCTTACTGTGCCAATGACCATTGTTGCATGTGTATATCGTGTGGCAGGTACGAAGATACTCTTATGCCCTGGGAAGTCGAGAAAATTTCCAATCCGAAAAGATCCTCGACCGGTGGGATTCGAACCCACGACCCTCAGCTTGGTCTTGCTGAATAGCTGCGCGTTTACCGCTACGGCTATCTGGGCCCCTTTAATTAGATGTTTAGATGTTTATCTTCGAACTATTATCGGCAACCAAATTTCAAACGCCAAATACACAGTATTTTTCTATAAAAACACACCAATGAAAACATTCAGATGATTCTTCGTTCTGTCAGCTACCCGCTGACGAGATTTCCGAGACGGATCAAAAAATTTCGCCAGAGATGTCATCAATTCAAATGAACAAGCCTCAAAATGCGACTGATTTGGAGCTGCCGAACAGATTCGCCTGCAGCTCTTATGGAAAAGTTGCCGAAGTGAATGAGGCTGCCGACAATAGTTACACTGACAAGAGTTGTTCGCAGCGTTGTGAAAACGTTTCCACAAAGATTTTATCAAGTCTGTCGGTGTTAGAGGATTGAGCAGCAGGCCGCATAGACCTGGGCTAGAGTATACTTCCTTTTTTCTTATGCATGTAGTTAAGCATTTATTCAGTAATGTATATTACCAATTGTTTATAGGAATAAATTTTGAAAAAATCTCATTCGCAGCTTTTCGAGAATGCTTTCAAAACATATTCATGAGTTAAGAAGAATTGTAATACAGAAATGCTTCAGAGAATTTATCGTATTCATAGAATCGCTTATGAAATCATAAAAGCATGCAAGATTCAAAGAAATGTGGGGAGTCAGATCCTCTGCTCATTTTTGATTCACTTTCTCAGGAATAAAATAAACCACTTACACACTCAGTGATAAGAATATTCGCAGTCTTCAAGTATTTTTGTTGCATAGTTTATGACAATTCGACCCAATGCCAAGTGAATAATGAAATTATCCAAGTAATTATGATTGAAATATTAGAAGCTAAATGCTAATAACTAATTTAACAGCATAACCCAGAAGAAGCCTCTCGTCTATATGCTAAATGTCCCTTCGGCCAAATGTATCTCCCAACAAACTTACTGATGGAAAATTTCACTCAGGCTTCAGTCAACCATTTGTTCTGTCTTGGTTTCAAGTAGTATTTCAATCATATTCATGGTTAATGGTCACATATTACATTTTCCGTATTCTTGAAGTGGTTACACAAAATAATGACATTATTTGGTAGAAGCGTTAACCCTTTCTTTCCCACATCTTTGTTCGACAATTTAGCAGTCAAAATGGCGTTTCTAAAAGAAGTGCTTAAACAGAAGCTGTTGCATATAGGCTAAATTATTCAAAATCATTATAAAATGTTTTGAATGGAAATCAAAAGTTAGTTGATTGTTTTTCAATAGTTGGACCATTGTGTCACTTATTTCGATGTTAGATAAGAAAAATGAGCGTATAAGTTTATTCCAATCATTATTGATCTAATCGTACTAATTCGATATATTCAGTTTTCTTCAAAAATATTTGGATCACCTGTGCTACCATGGGAAAGAGAGGGTTAAAGTAGAACCTAATAAAGCTAATTAGAAAGAATCCTTCTGTGAATAATACATTACATCGAACTTCATCTATACGTTTATATTTTTTTTCTCGTATCCGTGAACAGCAGACGTGAACTCGTCAACAAGCAAAGATACATCGTGAACTAGATCATGTTTATGTGAACGCGTTGCCTAGTTCATGGTGTATTTTTGACGTTTTCCTGAACTTTTTTTTGAGCGTGTAGACAAAATCTTAAATTCTTATCGACTTGAAGTCATGGAAAAGCTTTGAGACCTATACAATTTGCAATGAATTCAATTTTAGGATTTTTAGCATAATTTTTAGGATGTCATTCCAAGTAAAATCCAAGTAAAAGTAAAATTCCAAATTTGGTACTAAACTAGACCTACTACCTGCAGTAGATCATATTGGATATTCCCTTCTTCATTGTAAAACAGTGTAATAAAACTGAAATGAAACTGATTACGTTTTGACTTTCAAGACACTTTTAGTCACTTTTTCGAGTATTGAAAGTCACTATTTGGTCACTTATTTCTCAAATCTGGTCACTAAAATAACTTTTTGGGCATCACTTTTTGCTACCAGCCCTGATAGTGTGGTGCTTCCTTCAAAGGACACAATCGTCCACTGGAAGAATTTACGTGTAACTGTCTTATTATTAAATGCTGAATTAAAATTGGAGGTGGTTGTCGTATTCACAAGGGAGCACAACATTGTCGAGATAAAATCACTGAGTATTATATTTTCTTTTATTCCATTGCACAAACAAACCGTTCGAAATCACAAAATTAATAAAATTCTTATTTTAATCACTGTTTTAAACACACAGACATTTATTATAAGTATTAATTTAGTTGCACAACAAATCGCGTTACGTTTTTTTTAAATCACACCGCAAAGTACGCACAACAATTCGCGCAGAAAATCGCCAATAAACTGATCCGCTTCAACGCAGTTCTCTTCGTCGAACTCCCCAAGTCCATCCCGTCTGGAAAACCGCTTCCCATCTCTTTTTCATCTTCATGCTTCATCTCTCTCTCTCTCCTATTCGTAGCCATCATTCCATCGATTCCATCATCCCGGCTCAGCGCGAGCCCGCTTCCCGAAAGGAGACGAACATCTTCGTGTCTCGCCCGTTTCCACAACCTGGGATCACGATCGGCTCTCGAAAAATCTGTGCGAAGATAGAACACACTGAAAAAATAGCTAAATAATTTTGTTGTTATATTAAATTTTATTCAACTCATCTGATATACTTCGTCCATTATACTACATTCGCCTTCTCCTCTACTCATGAAACCCAAAATTATTTATTAATAAAATGTATACTGTTATGCAAACATGCATGGTTTGAAAACATATTGAAAGACCACAGTTATTTGTTTATTAAATTTTCCACTCTGTTCTCCTACAACAAACTTCTTATACTATGTTTACTACCTATTCTTAATTAACATCGAACTTTACATGCCCCACTTGAATTTTATGTTTAACTTCTGAATGAATAAATCTCCTTGGAGTCCTGCAGTGCTCTCTTTTGTATTATCGCATCGCCACCAAATCGAACAGCGCACAACTCACTCGTGACGTTATTCATCTCGCCGTATTTTGAAACCGGATTTTAGCATGGCGCTGCATTTTTATGATTCGTGGACCGAAAAACAAGTGATTTAAAAAATGTTTTGTCATGATTTCTACCGGAATCATAATATCATTCCTAACTTGACCACTCTATACATCTATGATTACTGTGCTTTTCCTACACTAAAAGAAATTATGTTAAAAACGTATAAAAAGTGGACTTCATATCGGTGCAAATAGCGTCGTAAGTTATTTGGACATCAACAAACAGAGAGGTTTAATATGAGTTATTTAATCATATGAGCCAGCCTTAATTATTATATAAACATGTTATCTTCTTTGACGTTGAACTTAAAAATTACTTATTTTTTTAACCCAATTCTCTTTAATACTAGGTAACTCTCATAACTCCATCAAATATATTTTAGCGAAGATAATTTTCAATCATATACATAATTTAATTTTGGCTGCAAAATTTGTTTTGTGCCTAACAGTTTGTCACAAAATCTATTTTAACTATTTATAACATACTTGCTGTCACAAGGCAAACTTCGACCATGATGTTATCATGACGGTGGAAACCAAACTTCCCTAAAATGTATCATGTTTTAATCTCATTAACCTTCTTTACGTGAAATCAAACTATACGAAATAGATCCAGTACAAATCTGATAAACCGCTCTAAAGCTATGCGTGAACAAATGTTTGGCGTCCATTGATGTATAAATAAATATTTAATTTTAAAGTGTTTCAAATTGTATCAACAAATCAGAACAAACAGTAAAATGTTGATGACCGTCTTAAATTTCTTTTCTAAAGTTCAACAAAACGCAAAAAAAACAAGCAAAAAACATTCGTGAGTTTATCAACTAACTTCCTTCTCAACAAAGTTAGTATATTCTGAGAAGTTTGTTATTTTTGTTTCATACTAGAAGTTGAGCAATACGCAAATATTGAGCAGCAAAACCTGAAAATATCCCACGAACTCATTGAATGACGAATTTACCAACTACAAACTAATTTACGAACCAAGTCAGTCCCTTTCGGGACGATGCAGCACAGTTGTGCTGGACATACTTTTTTGAAATGGCTCGTTCTGGCTCTGTTTCAGATGAACATAAAAAGTACAATTCATTTTGTAGCATTACCTCCTTGCAAGAAAAAAAAAAATGATCATAAAGATGAAAAATCGTCTGTCCCGAAAGAGTTAAACAACAATTATCGCAAAATAATTTTTTTCGCAAATTCATGTCTCAATTTGTCAAACAAACACACTGTGTCTTCTGATTGCAAGTTTCCAAAGACTATGTTTCAGACATACCAGCAAATCTGGTTTATGCCAGTAAAGGGCAAACATTCATTAATGAACAATACCGATTCTTGGATATTTTAAAGACCTTGCTGATAATTGGGTCTAAAAATTTCTAATGAATTCTTGTTTTTATTTAATAATACGAAAGAGCATGTTCTTTCAACTACTTAAGTATTTTTTTCAGTTCAAAGAACGACTATAACATATTTAAACTTTAATTTTAAAAATAGTGTCAAATATGAATCTTCACACTTTTGATCATGTTTGACGGTCACTTTGTCGACAAAAATGCCACATGGGTTTTAGTTTTAACACTGGGGTTGTTCCTATTTGATATATCGGAAGAGACACGGAAAACAAATTAATCCAAATTTTGAGTTTAAGCCAAGGAATGTGACAAAATCTGAAAAAAAAAACTTAAAAAAATGTTTTTTGGACTTAAACAAACGAAAACATTTAAAAATTCTGTAAATATGTGTTATTTGCCTTAAGCGTTTGGTATTAAAATTGAGACAGGGTTTTAGGACCATATTTCCCTTAAATCTAGATAAGCAGTCTCCAGAATGCTCCAATATACAAAAAATAAGGAACTTTTCTTTTAATCTTGTTTTTGAACTTGCAAAACATATGTTTTTTTCTTCCGGATAACAATAATTGATTTGAATAACAACTTGTCATCTTAAAACAAATTGAAAAATTATCATGTTCTAACACACAACACATTTGGTAATTTCGATCATTCCTCAAATTTACATGTTATTTATCTCAAAACAATCACTGGTTTTGATTGCTTCTTATGGTTGGAGCTCCGAAAATTCACCAAGTAACAAAACCTTCGAAACAAACGAAGTTTGCACGAACCTCCTTCCAATACTAAAATTTACATTTTCTTTTTTACATAATGTTTATTTATTTTGTTCTCCCTTACACAGTTTTCACTGAGCTCATAGAGCTGATATAATTTCATGAAATTACGAATTTATACATAACTAACCAACAATAATGGATTTTTTTGCATATGTAAATGAATCTTACTAATCATTTTACTTAAATCGATCCTTCTCAAGAAAAATCTATTGCACATTTCATTTGTTTTTTTTTTAGTCTATAAACTTACAATATTTATGTTCTTTCTTCCGAAAACTAATAGCTGATTTGGAATCCAAAAGATTGGTCGAGTAACAAAATCAAATGAAACAGTAAAATTATCAAATCAAAGAAGTTGTCTTGTTCTATCACTCAAAACATTCGCTGATTTGGATCACTTCCCATATTAACATATTGTCTACCCTAAAAACAATCACAGCTTGTTTTCAATCAGTTCTCAAATGTTATATATAGATTCGCACCGATCCCACCTGTTCTAGTACTGCAATTGAGTGCTACAATTATATAATACAATTATGCTACAATTACAATGCTACAATGCTACATTTATGCTACAGAAATTCAACGGAAATCACGAACCTGTCTTTATTGTTTTTGATCACTTCTTATGGATTGAGCTTGCAAGGCATCAAACAGATCCATCAAGTAGCAAAACCAAAAAACTTCCGAAACAAAATGACGTTTCACGTATTTCTTTTCCATAATGATCACTTTTCAAATATACATGTTTTTCTTCACATAATATTGACTGGTTTTGTTCTTCCTTACATAATATTCTTTAATTTATTTTGTCACATCTCATCGATGGAGCTTACCAGGCTCTAAATGATTCATCGAGTAAAAATAAACATAAAACTTCAGAGAATTTCCTACACTAATCAAATTGTCCTGTTTTTTCATTCAAAACATTCACTAACTTTTATCATCCTTAAGAGATTTTTTTTGCGATTCCTTATTTTAAATTTATTGTTTGTTCTGATCATTGTAAGATCCTAATCTCAAAACAATCGCTGATTTATTCACTCATGCTTGGATGTAGCTTATCAGGCTTCAAAAGATCCGTAAGGTAACAACACCCCAATCAATTTACAATCATCTTCCTTAACAAAGCCATTTACATATTTTTTTTTCATATACTATTGCTGACTGTGAGCAAATTTAAAATTTGTAAGTTCATCATCCTTAACAATCGCTGGTTTGATAACTTGCCAGGCTTTAAGAGGTCCATCGAGCAACAGAACCAAAAAAAAACAGTATCCTTCCCAAACCCACGTAATTTACCTGTTCTTCCTTGCAAACACTCACTGATATTGATCACTTTTCAAATTTACATGTTCTTTTTCTCATAACATTCGTTGTTTCGTCACTTTACATGGGTGAAGCTTATCAGGCTTGAAAATATCCGTCGGATGACGATCCAGAAAATTCCAATTTAGCTCCTAACGAAATACCTAATCCATTTTACGAAACAATAACCTGTTGATTTTGCTGTTATTTCCACGCGTTACGACACCGCCTCCAGTCAAAACTCCATTCATAAAATGTGAGTTTTTCTTGAACATCTCGTAAAATGGATTTTTGTCGAGTTTCTGCACTGAAAACATGAACTGATTTTGATTATCTCTCAAATTAATTCTTCTCATAAAATATGCTGATTATTGTCACTTTTTTAATGATGAAGCTTTCCAGGATACAAAAGGTCCGTCAAGTAACAAACCAGAAAATTTTCAATCAACTTCCTAAACAAAAGAAATTTGTATGTTTTTCGTCTAAACTATCGCTGATTTTGATTAAAATGTTCGTCCTTACGAAAACCCAATTGTTGGTTTGATCACTTTCCATAAATTGAACTTGATTCAGATATAAAAGATCCGTCGAATACGCAAACCAGAAACAAAATGACTATAAACATTCGTCGATATTGATCATTTCTCATTATCCAATCTTGATCACTTCATGTGGATTGATATTAAATACCAACTTGAAATAAATTGGTTTGTTTCGAAACTTGAAACTATCGTTAGATTAATCAATCTTCAGCTTCCCAGGCGTCAAAAAAAGACCCTTCGAGTAAATCAGAAGAATTCAATAGGCTTCGCAAATTAATGGAATTAACCTCAATTCTTGACTTATTTTGTTCTTCCTCTCACAATGTTCACTGATCTCAATTATTTCTCATATATCAAGCTTATCAGGCTTCAAAAGATCCACCTGGAAATTTCAGATAACTTCCTAAGCTAACGAAATTGTCCTGTTCTTGCATTGTAAACATCCACAGATTTTGATCATTTCTCAAATTTTCAGCGTTTCATAAAATTCTTTAATTTTTATTGTTTCTTATACACGGAGTTCATCAAGCTCCAAAAATATTGAGTTTAGTAACAAAATCAGAAAATTGTTTATCGATGTCCTACTTGAAAAAAGTGTATGTTTTGCTTCTAACAAACGCTGATTTTTATTGCATCTTATGGTTGGAGTTTGTCAGACTCCAAACAAACCGATAACATATTATGACGACTGACCAATCAAGAAAAACAACTCAGCTCCAATATAACCAAACTTTTTAATGTTCTTCCTTCCGCGATCAACAATAATTATTTTAATCACTTCCCTGCAGAAAATAGACTGTTCAAAAAATATAATCAACTGTCATTTTCCCTGTTCAAAATAATCACTTGTTTCAATTAAGTTCATGGATGGAGCTTGTCACACGTTAAAACGATCCGTTATGCAAAATAAAAAGTTCTATCGTAATAGCATAACAAATGTGTCTACATTTTGGTTCTTCTGGCCAGTTCATGTGTTTTTCTCAACAAATCACAATCAACATCAATCATTTTGCAATATATCTGTAACTAAATTATATGAAACCTAACTAAAAACTATAAATGTTAGTCAAAGTTCTATTCAATAGACCACTGCAACATTTCAATTAAAGATATATTAAATCTTCAATCAAGCTCTTAAACATTGGTTGCAATCGACTATACCTTACTGTACCTGTAATTGTTTTCTTGATTGTTTCTTTTAAAAATTAATTCGTTTTCAATTATTCTCCATGCTTATCTTGTCTCACACTTCAACTTATGTTTTATTTAATTTTCTTTTAATCCCATGCCAAAGCTGTAACTAGTAGCCCACACGCTATCATTTTTTTTCATATTATCATTTTTCTTTCTACTATCATAGGATCCCACTCGTCCTATATATAGCATAGAGTAGTAGCCCACCCGCTCTACTCTTCATTTGAATACAGGTACCCACTCGTCCTGTTTTGATCGTGGAATAGTAGCCCACTCGCTCTACTCTCAAATTAATTTCATTTTCTCTTCATTCTTTCACATGCAGGTACCCACTCGTCCTGCACATGGAGTAGTAGCCCACTCGCTCTACTCTGTTTTGTTTTTTTTTTGTTTCGTGTCTTCTTCTAACATGCAGGTACCCACCCGTCCTGCAAATCTCTACACACTTTGGCATGAAAATAATCTCAATTTTCGATTTAACGTTTTCTTTCAAAACATCGCATTCCTCATACAATTTCTACTTACATTCCATCGGTGAAGAACAATAAACTCAAAATACCCGTTCTTAACATCAACCCAGAATAACCTACCACACAACATTGTCGAGATAAAATCACTGAGTATTATATTTTCTTTTATTCCATTGCACAAACAAACCGTTCGAAATCACAAAATTAATAAAATTCTTATTTTAATCACTGTTTTAAACACACAGACATTTATTATAAGTATTAATTTAGTTGCACAACAAATCGCGTTACGTTTTTTTTAAATCACACCGCAAAGTACGCACAACAATTCGCGCAGAAAATCGCCAATAAACTGATCCGCTTCAACGCAGTTCTCTTCGTCGAACTCCCCAAGTCCATCCCGTCTGGAAAACCGCTTCCCATCTCTTTTTCATCTTCATGCTTCATCTCTCTCTCTCTCTCCTATTCGTAGCCATCATTCCATCGATTCCATCATCCCGGCTCAGCGCGAGCCCGCTTCCCGAAAGGAGACGAACATCTTCGTGTCTCGCCCGTTTCCACAACCTGGGATCACGATCGGCTCTCGAAAAATCTGTGCGAAGATAGAACACACTGAAAAAATAGCTAAATAATTTTGTTGTTATATTAAATTTTATTCAACTCATCTGATATACTTCGTCCATTATACTACAGTGGTCAATCTTTTATTAATTTTGATTTCATTTCAATATTTCAATTTTAATCAAAAAAGAATTGGTTTTATTTGAGTGAGCAAGCATTTTCATTACAGGCTTAAATTGTGACAATTAGGCATCAAAAAAAGAACGACAGTCTGCTCTCCTACAAGACGCTGCCACCAACTTTCCTCACACGGAAATTTCGCAGCAGTTCCTCATGGGGTTTTTATATGTCACTTAGGCATACTATAAGCTTATTACCTACTAGATATAGGACAGTAGTTGAGAAATCGCGGTGAGGGTAGCTGCGTCTAATAGAAGACCTAACTGTATACTTGTTTTTTTCGTCGAAGATTTCTACATTTGTGATTTGAAAACGGCACAATTACTTTGGTTAGCAAATTCTCCTACTTTTAGTTTTTAGTTCTGATAAAGGATCGAGTTTCTGTAACGAAATATATCTTTTTTAAGCTTCTAAGAATGTGTTTTGATGAGTTAATCACAAGCTAAACACTTACGGAAATATTCTTAATTTTGATGAAATTCGTGAAACATTTGTAATTTTATATCATGGTGTCGAAATTTCGACTAGGGTAATTTGCCCATTATTGCGGTATTCCCTATTATTGCGGTATAAGAATTAAACCCTCATTATTAATCGAAAACTCTATTTTCTATGGATATTATTGATGATGATGAAAGCTTATAGTATTCCCAAGCTCAACCAGATGAATGCTACAAAAATTAAACGATTTTGATCGTTGGAAGAACAGTTTCAAATGATGCATCAAGAAAAGCCTATATTTTTTAACCAGCCTCTCTATATACGGGCGGGTTTTCATAAGCTTAAATTTTTAAGTTTAAAACCAAAACAATTATATGTAGCGCGTATATCAGTTCAGTATGGATGTAGTTACATGATAGATATTGAATTTTGAATAAAAGTTCTATATTTTTGAGAAAAAGCATATACCGCAATAATAGGACAATGAAAATAGCTTTTTGCCTATTATTGCGGTATCTGCAAATCTCATTCAAAAATTGGATATTTCAATAGTAATTTTAAATGTAATTGCTGGAAACATTAATTATATTATTAGGATACTAATTAGGGACATAATTTTGAGTTATCCATACATTTATTTAGTCAAACAAAATGTTTATGTTTATTTTTACCCTGTAATTCCTCTTATTTACAAATATTTTGCAAATTAACACAATGTTTTACCAAAAAATCACGTAAACTGACTGAAAATCGGAACACATGCCAAAAATACGTTGAAAAACTAAGATATAAGACGATCGCAAGGAAGCAAACCTTTAGACTTGTGTTGCTAGTGGAAAATATTTCTAAAACATCAAAATTATAGGTTATACTTAGGTCAACAAATTAATTTCTTATATAGCGATTAGTGGTCTCAGATGGAAGAACCTTGTCTATTCACATTAACATTGTCCACTTACGACGAAAGAAGAGACGAAACCGACAGTAAATCATTCGATTCTGTTGATTTGTTTTCGAATCGTGACATAAAGTAATGCATTAGTTTTCCTCATAGATATGTCAAAAGTTACACAAACTGACAGTACCGTGCAGTGTCATTAACATAGAGGGAGCATAATTTCAATGCTCGAACATTGCGTGGTATTGAATGTATATTGAATGTAATTAAATCTATGATTTTTGGTATACCGCAATAATAGGACGGCACTACCGCAATAATAGGACAAAATACCGCAATAATAGGACAGAGGAAGAGCTTCAGATTTATGTCAAAGAAATGTATGTATGATTCCAAATATTACTTTTTTACTTCACTATACTCCAGATAAAGGATTGTTTTAACACTTATCATTGCAAAATACTATAATATTTAGATTTTGGACACTGCAATACGATTTTAATTTCAACACCGTGCTTAAGTCCTCCATAATAGGACGGATACCCTATCATCGAAGTTACATCTGATTGTTGTTGATGAGGATAAGTATTCCGATAAAACTATCACCTCCTGAAAGTTCCTGCTAAATCTTTTTCTCAAAAATGTTCAAGAAATAATTTAATAAAAATTGTTTCAGAAACATAGTGGGTACACTGAAGGGGTTTTTGTCTAAGCTAAAAAATCTTCATGCTTCTTCTTTCTGGCGTTACGTCCCAACTGGGACAAAGCCTGCTTCTCAGATTAGTGTTCTTATGAGCACTTCCACAGTTATTAACTAAGAGCTTTCTTTGCCGATTGACCATTTTTGCATGTGTATATCGTGTGGCAGGTACGAATATACTCTATGCCCTGGGAATCGAGAAAATTCTTCATGCATTCTCCCTTGAACTCGACCACTACACCCAAAATTGTTATAAAATTATTTAATTTTTAAGGAATTACTTCAATAATTATCTTCTTTTACTCCTTGTTAAATAAATTCTATTAATTTTCTTCAGTATGTCTCGAAATATTCGCTCACAATTACTTAAATTTTTATTGAGATTGTGCCTACAATAACTTCATAAGCTCATTAAAAGATTCAAAAATACGTTTTGTTAAAGCTTTCTTAGGATATTCTTCATAAAGTTTGACCTAAGACTCATAAAAATCTATGTTTCTATCATTGCTCGAAAAACTGTTTTAAAGATTCCGTCAGAAATTCATCCAATTTCCCTTCTAAGTTCTTTGTTTGAGAATTTCCATGCTCTATCGAAGGATTCGCAATCATCTTAGGGTCCATTCACAAATTTCATAACGCTGTAGGGGGTGGGTGGGTGTCTTTGAGATGTTACATCTCATATAAAATTTGAAAAGTATTCATACAAAAAGCGTTACGAAGGGGTGGGTGGGTGTCAAAATGACCATTTTTGGCGTTATGAAATATGTGAATGTACCCTTACGAGATTTCCAGCTATTTGACCGGGAATTTCACCAAAAACATTTTGAAGCATTTAATCATCCCATAGGTATGGGAATAATTTCTGAGATTTAAGCACGACTTCATGTAATGTAATTTATGAATACTTTTTACCTAAGAACAAACCAAAAAATAATCTATGGAAACTAATTTCTAGGTTTTCATACTATAACAAATATTTTTACATATATTCCAGATCAAATCCTTGAAAAAATGTTCAAAACGCCTCTGGATGAGTTTTAACATAATGTTTAGGAAAATTTGTGTGGAAATCTCCGGATGAAACACGTTTTAAATTATGCTTAAAAGAATTCCAAGAAGAGCTTCGAGGCAATTTTTCTGCTATTTCGAAGGAGTTTCTACAAAAATTAGAGGAATTTCAATATGAATTACGGTGTTCTGGGAGAAATTCTGAGATAATTCAACGATCATGTATAACTAGGAAACAACTAGGTTGATTCCGTTTGTCTTACTGGCCAGAGCAAAATTGCCGATCAAAGGAACCACAACGAACCGAATCTTCAAAATTTTTCCAATAGGTATATCTCCAAGACTTTAAGGGGGCAGGATCCGTCATCAATTTCGGAATTTTCAAAAGCAGTTTTTTCCTTCAAAATCAAGAAAATTTACTGGAAAATGTGTTCACAGTATTCAATTCTCCAACCGCAACACAGTGAACACATTTTCGTCGAATAATTTTCAGTTTTGAACAGAAAAACTGCTTCTGAAGTTTCGATGATGACGATGATTACGATGATGGAGCGTTGATCGTTAAGGGGTAGGATCCGTCATCGTAATCATTGTCATCATCATCAAAACTTCAAAAGCAGTTTTTCTGTTCAGAATTGAAAATTATCTGATAAAAGTGTGTTAACTGTGTTTCTGGTGGAGAATAGAATACAGCGAACACATTTTCATGTAAATTTTCTTGATTTTGATCGAAAAAACTGCTTTCGAAAATTCTGAAATCAATGACGGATTCTGCCCCCTTAATTATACCCGTCACTCAACACTGAAACAAGACGCGTTTAGGACTTCACTTTACTTGCTATGCAAACATAAGGTGGATATCTTGCATAGTTTTATGTTTCATGCAAAAAGGGTGCAGAGATAGTGTATACCGTAATCCTGGGTAACATTGATCGGTATGATCCTTCTCGTAAAATGTTCGAATCATCATTTATTGATGAAATATTTTCAAACCATGAATGGTGCCTCTACCTCCTACATTCATAAGCTAATGAAAATTGACGTTTTTGCAAATATTGCGTTTCATTCATGCGTAAGTTTGTCAACATTTTGTATCAATGATTTTTATCTGTATGGATTACACTACCGAAGATTCATGTCTCACACAAGTTCTGCAAATGGTATGAGCAATGAAAATGTGATTGTTAATAGAAATGGCATCGTCGAAAACGATTCCGTTGTCAAATCTTTCATAATTGTATTCAATTAAGCAACATTAACGAACTACTATTAAGAATTCAGAATTTCCTTAGGAAATTGCCTACCTTTAGGCGTATTACACGGTTCAAAGTGATTTTATTTTTGAAATAACTCAAAATGTAAATGACTTGTAAGAGTTTGGTCTTCATATTCGGTTTCAGGGGCCATGATTTAAGTAAGCAACGACCTTTTCAATATTACCGAACGTTGTTTACATGGGTGATCAATGTTACCCTATATCAGCTAAATCAAAAAATCACTTAGGGTACATTCACAAATTTCATAACGCCAAAAATGGTCATTTTGACACCCACCCACCCCTTCATAACGCTTTTTGTATGAATACTTTTAAAATTTTGTCTGAGATGTAACATCTCAAAGACACCCACCCATCCCCTACAGCGTTATGAAATTTGTGAATGAACCCTTAAAACATTTAAATATACTTAAATTTTTTGAAAACTAAAATGCAGTATATGGCCAAGAGCGATGGGTGCCAGTACTTGTTTTAAAAATATAAAACCTGCGACATTTGCATTTTCAAATGAAAAATTTATGAAATATCTCAAAAACTGATCAATGTTACCCCGGATTACGGTACCGTGAAATCGGGTGTTATTGATCAGAAGGGTGAAATTGATCATCGTATCACACGGTTTTATTTATTCGTAATGGAACACAAATATCAATGTAAGCTGCAGTAAGTGAACGTTGTTTGTCGTAACTATTGTCGAATTGTGTGTTGTGAAGTTTTTTGCGTTAGAGAATGTTTATTACTATGAAAATAATGTAAAATTTCAAAATCATGCACGATGAAGTATTGACAAACACCTATGAACTTCTATTTCTAAGCAAGGATTTGAACATGGTATTAACCTGAAAGTTTGTGAGGATGCTTGAGATATACCCCAAACCAGATTTCATCACCAAAACTCGTACCAATTAGCTCAAATGGTTGAAATAATTGAATTTCTGTTAGATATAATTCTTGAAATTTAACTATTCGTTATTTATATAAATATTACATTGTTAAGAATTTGACAAACATATTCGGATTCAGGGAGCTCAAATTTATCATGTAGAGTTGTTTTGAAAACTAACAATAATGGCATTGACAAGTGATCAATTTCACCCCGAAATGAGATCCCCTGATTTTTTATTTTAGATATATTTTTTAACACTAAAATGACGTTTGTTAGAAAATTTCGGTACATGAGTCGATGAGGCTCACCTTCGTACTTGTTTTCCTGCATTTAGTTGTTTTGCTTTGTTAACATTATAAAAAACAGACTTGAAAAAACGTGAAAAATGATCAATTTCACCCGAAATCACGGTAATGATCTTTTTGGCCAAAATCATTATATAAATGTGAAGAATCGATATTTTACCCCTGATAAAAAAAAACCTGGCTTCCTTCATGTCCATCGCCGCCTTAAAAGTCCGTGTAAGTTCTTGACGCGGTTCACGAACAATTATTAACACGTCAAAATTAAAAAAAAACAGGATCAAAATAAAATGACTCGATTTTGTTAGCCCAAAATTGATCGAGCGGCTGACAAAATCGGGTCCTCACTGTAATAGTTGACAATCTATCCTCGGAATTTTCCCATTTTGTAAAAATAAAAAAGATAATTCACAACTAAGTCATTGGACCTGTCATCTAGGTGGCCAATTTTCGTCAAATTGTTCCCCACGACCATGTCTGAGTTAGCTTATTGAAATGACGAAGGATAAAACCCAAATTTCAACAGTTTAGAACGAAAATAAAATATACTTGTCTTTGCCCGGTTCTAAGGAGGTCTCATAATTTAGTTCTCACATGACGTCCGTAGTTGAAATTATAGAAACAAGTTTAGTTGGAGTCAGTATTATAATATTAAGTTGAGCAAAAGTTGATTGGAAGGGAAGTTGGGGTCATTTTTACCCGACGGACGGGAGAATATCTTTTCATGAATTTGTTGCCCCTTTTTTCCGCAAAAAAAAATCAAACAGAATTACCTCAAAAAAGTTTGTTTTTTTTTCAGAAACTTATGAAGGTTTTAAAATTGGGTTTTCGCTATCAAATGATAAGTATGCACTTACATTCAAAATTCCTTCATAGTAATTAATTTCCATATAAACCAACATCGTCTACCACCTGGGCCACCTTCAAATCATAACCGAAAAAGCAGAAACATCCACAGAGCACTCATTTTATTGTAAGGATGGCAAGAACAAATATGGGAGATTGGATTTTGAATCTTGTTTTTTGGATCGCTCTAGTGTAGACTACCAAAAACTGGTGTAGAAATACCTATATAGTAACGAAAATATGTTTGGTTTTTATTTTTGGGAATGCAAAAATACTTTGACTTCATAAGGATTAATCTAAAAGCAGTGAAAACAGGACAAGATAACGACAAACATAGGAAGCAGCTGCTTCTACTTTTAATAGTCAGCCCTTTTCATGATATGTTTGCCTTCTTTTTCTTCACACACTCCTGTGCAAAAGTTCGGTTCACCCCCTAAAAATCATACTTAAGGTTTTTATCCATATTTCTAAGATAACACGTCTAATTGTAACAGTGAATAGCGCATTCGGGACGCAATGAATTCATCTTACTTCGTAGGTATTTTAACAACATTTTTTTATTTTTTGTTTATTAATTTTTTTCTTAAAGTCGGGACATTTTTTGAAAGTTACACTAAAAAAATATGGCTAACTTTCGCAACATTAGAATGACCAAAATTTTAATTTGGTATGGCATTAAAACCGTAATCTAATAATCTTTGCAGACCACTTAAACATTTTTGGCGAAGAAATCTTAAAACTATTCAAAATCATTAAAACAGTTATTCAAGTCATGGTGCAAAAGTTTGGGTGAACCAAAACTTTTGCACGATGGCTTGAATGAATGTTTTAATAGTTTTCAGATGTTTCCGCCATTTTTTTCATGTGCTATTCAAAGGTTATAAGACAATGTTTCTAATGCAGAAACGGATTAAAATTTTATTAGATCCAATGCTGAGAAAATTAGCAATGCTTTTTAGTCTAATTTTTGGAGAATGTCACAATTTAAAAAAAAAAAATTGGTAAACAAAATTCGAGTTAACGGCTGTTGTTAAAACACATATGAAGTAAGATATACTCATCGTATTTCTAATGTGCTATAGAGAGTTTCAATTGGATGTGTAGTGTAAGGTGGGGCAAAAGTTCGGTCTTAGTGGTATAATCAAAGTTTCCAGAAAAACAGTAGCAGATGAAGCTAATCAAATACCATACACTAAAGCTTGAACATTTTGGCTATAATTTTGCAGAACAAACTTGTGTCAAAATATTAACCCATTTTTAGTTACAACAGTTTTTGATTTGCTTAAGAGTTCGATTTGGGCAAGAGTTCGAATCAAGTGTGGGGCAAAAGTTTGCTGGCTAAAACACAAAATATCGATCCGTTTATGACAGGCATATTTTACACCAGACGTAAACTTAAGTTTGCCGAAAAATACACACTAAATTTTCATCAAAAAATTGCCCAATACCAAATTGTAATATACACAAAAATAGCAGTTTTTCGCAAAACTAAGTGGAAATGAAAAATTTTGGTAAAATGTTTCGCACGATCAGGCAAAATTCGCTAAATTTGAAGATAATATGGATTTTGAACAATTTGTAAATTCTTCCGTGAGTTTAAACATGAGACGAACTTTTGCCCCGCTGGTTCAAACTGTTGCCCCACTATGGGCCAAAAATTGTTTTCAAGCATTTATAGGCTTTGAAACGCCCTTATTCAAAATATTGGAAAAGATTTTATCTTTATTTGGTTCCATGCAACGAAAGTTTGACCAAAAATTACAATATTCACGTCGAAAAATACAAATAACCATAACTTTTCCAAATCTCAATCGATTTCTATGATATTTGGAGTGAAAGTCTCTTACTTGAATAGCATTAGAAACACCATGACATTTATAAGTTTTGTTTTGAATAGAGCTAGAAATCTTAAAAAGAAACTCTTGCCCCACTCAAACTTTTGCCCCACTTCACTCTAATCCCAGAGACTTGGACAAAACACTTTTGTATGTTTTAAAGACCCAAATTTATGGACGGGAGTTTATTTATGCAAGAAAGATTTCCATTCTTTGATATCTATCTGAAGATTCTAAAGTATTCTTTCACATTTACCGAAAATTCCTCTTCGGATTGCAACAGGAACTTTGGTAACTCGAGGGCTCCATCAGAGATTTCCGAAAAGTTATTCCAGTAGTGCAATACAAACTACTGGATGAAAATTTCTCCTTTGTCTAACCAGAGCGCTTTTCAGAAATTGTAACCTACTCTATTGCAGATATTGACGAAATCCCCAATGGTGTAATAGGTGTATTTCTGCAACTCCATCTACGAATTGTGGAAATATTCATGCTATGCTATGATTGGCTAATATTAGTAGAAAAATCTGACAGTCGGTAGCTTGATGTGGCATATATCTGAGAGGCATGCCATAAAGTATTTCAGAACATCTTTAGCAAATTTATAAATGACTTCTGTTAAAGGGTTCTTCACAATTTTCTCTCAAAAATGCCTTAACCTTTCGGTCGTCGCGCGAATTTTTGTAACGCGAGTAGTCGCGCGTTGTACTTTGTACAACACCCTTGGTTTTGCGAATATCTCAGGAGTCTGACCACTTAGAAAGTTGACGTCTTCGGCAAAGTTATTCAGTAGCTCAAGGGCTATCATTATTTGAGCCAAGAAATTCGAAATTTTGCCACCAGGCGGCGCTAGTGAGCATGAAACTTTTGTATCGTAGATCTCAGGATCCTGACCACTTAGAAAGATGGCGTCTTCGGCAAAGTAGTTCAGTAGCTCCAGGACCTCCAGATATCTCATCTGCAAACAAAAGTTTCATGCATACTAGGCGGCGCTTTTGGCAAAATTTTGAATCAACTAGCTCGAACAATGACAGTCCTTAACGTACTTAACAACTTTGCCGAAGACGCCATCCTTCTAAATGATCAGGATCCTGATATATTTGCAAAACAAAAGTAAAACTTCCATGCTTACTAGTGCCACCTAGCGGTCAAATTCGGAATTAAATGTGGTACCATCAGATAGCGCTTCACATCTAGAACTACTTTTCTAAAGACCTCAAGTTTCTATATTATCTGGATTTTGAGATATACCGTTTTCAAACTGTGGTTTACTCGAACCGTATATAGTGCGTTCATTATTATGCGACTTTGATGTACATTTGTTGATTTTACCGCATTATAAAGGGTCATACTGTAAATAAAAACCGTCGAGTATTGTTCTTAAGAAGATTCTTGAGGAATACATTTTGGTTTGGTGTCGATAGATATCTTTGTTGCAAAATGATAGCATATAAATCACAACTGTTGTACAAAGTACAACAACGCGACAGCCCGAAGGTTAAGATTTCTGGTAAGACTTCAAGAAGTTCACTATTTCTAGCTTTTTTCCTGGATTTCGGATTAACGATTTTCATGTATCTTAACTGCAACCACAGGGTTTGTTCGGTCTACTTTCATGCATGCTAAACATGTATGAGACAAATTAAATGAAATTGGCAACATTTTTGCGGTCACCTAGTTTTTCGATTCGCAATCAATTACTATTATGACCAAAAGATACGCACATTACATCAATTCAAATTTCGCACAAGTCCATCAATCCGATATCACATCAAGCCATGCCCATGTAAGCAATCCATCGATGATCGATACTCACAGAGTGCGCTTCGGTTCCAGCTCCTCTTCGTTTCCTCGCATTCGATTCATTTGCGGTGGCCCTTGCGCAAGACTTAAATCATCTTTATCTCTTCACTTGTTGCTTCTTCGCACATTCCATCATCAACCACGGCACCTCCACCATTTGGGAAGGTTATTGAACTAAATTGGTTCATAACGCTTCCTGAACTGAGGCAGCAATTCGTGAAAAGGAGAGCATCTTTCAAATCAGTGTTCTGGATTGAAAGATACCGGACCCACCTGCCTACAACAAGTTTGTTAAGATTTTTGAAAAGCCTCACGTCTAGCTTGTGATGGGAATCTATTATAGGCAGTTTGAATCAGCTCTCGTGGTGTTATGGCAGTAGCTCGTGTGTCGATTGGCGATTAATTTGCGAACCAATGCTAAAAACAATCCTCGGCGAGTCTTCGATCGCCATCGTCTTCCGTCGCGACGACGGTCACCGAATGGCCACTTTCGTCGGGGTGGTGAAGATTTCGCTTTTCGTTTACTTTACGTTGTGAAATCAGCGAAAACGCGCGCATGTGACTAAGGGGTGTTTGGAGGATTTAGCTGGCCAAAAGTATCTCAAGTCATTTTTTGCATTCTTCATGTTCAGTTGGTAGCGAAACACGTTCTGAACGGTATTTTGATGTAACATGGGTGAATTACACACTTTTAATGAATTATAAGTACTGTAAACAGAAGTTTCATCAAACTTTATGTGACTATCTTATTTCTCAATCTTGATTTGTAATTTACAATCAATATACATCTGGACAAACGAGAATCGGTTCAAAAATGTATTTTTGAGAATGTTTTTAAGTCATGGGTCAATTTTTACCTTTACTGTGAAACTTTTTCATACTGCTTTAGGAAGGTTAAATAAGCAAAAATTTAAGTATTTGATATTATTCCACATCCTTTTATGTTTAGTATATGCAGAACATGTTTTTTTTTCAATATCTGAGCGAATTCCAGAAATGACTTTTGGCCAGCTACATCCGCTAAACATCCCTTAGTGCATCGCTAGGATATGTGGTGCGTGGTGTGCGCGCGCGGGGTAGGAAGGAATTTCTTCGAGCTACGAGCGGCGTACAAGTGGTATTCCGCATGGCGCATTGGCTCCCCTACATGTGAAGGTGGTTGGTTTGGAAGTTTTGAGTCGCCGATCCGATCGTTGGCATTGCTGGCTTTTAAAAGCGAGTGTGTTATAGCAGAATCACGTAAACAACAGGACTGTCCGTCCCCATCCACTCTCGGATTCATCGATTTATGAATGAGATTAGCTGCGAAGGCGGGGGAAAGAAAACTTGAATCCAGTTCGCCTCTGTTTGAGGAGATTCGTCCCAGCCCAGGTTCCATCGCTGCTCGGTGAGCACATGCGAGCTTGAACGACCTAAAAGGCCGTTCGTTGACCGACTCTGCTCCCTCTCTTATGTTGGGGTCGAATTTGGTTCGTTTGGTTGAAACACATTCCGTTATGATGGGTAGAGCAAATTGGCAAACTTCCTAAAAAAAAGGTTGTGCAAATTTTGCCAGCTGGTTTCAACTTCCGTGGCCCACATTTTCGCAACTATGTTATGACCTGATATCTGGCATTTCCTAATTTGGGTTGGTGAGCAGTGAGCTAACGCAAAACATCCTAAAACTGGTTTCTAACGGCTTGATTCAGATTGAACACATACCTAATTATTCCAAAAATCGGGATGCATTGTACATATTATATCCTTTTCAATGCAATGGATAGCAAATTCATTTGAGTCAAACTGACTTGAGGAAATTTACTCGCAATAAGTCTATTTTTTTATCGTGAACATAGCAATTCCATCGACAGGATTTCATTTGACGAGTGTTCGTGAGAAGAAAAAAATCATTCTTCTGTTCTGAAAGTAATTCATTTGGGGCTTTTCCCAGGAAGGTCTACGAGAATTTCTATGCCTGTTCCTCCAGTTATCCTTTTATGATTTATATAGATTCCTTCAAGCATTCATCCACATTTTCCCAAGAAGTTGCTCCTCAAATTCTTCCTGGGATTATCCGAGGATATATAATTAATACTATTGCAGGAATCCTCCTCTTCAAATTTGACCTGGGATTCCTCATGGAGCTCCTTCAGAAATTTCTCTAAAGATTTCTCCAACATTTCATGCGAAATCACTCCTGCAGTTCTTCCAAACAATTTCTAGTGTATTTTTTCAAGCGAAATCTTCATGGCTTCTTCAAAAGTTCATCTAAGGTCCCACACTACAGCTAATACTAAATATTCTAGTAATTCCAATCATCATAGCAATTCGCTTACGAAATCCTTCGAGCCTTCCTCAAGAGTACTTTCAGAGAACTTTCTGAGAATTCATCAAGAGTTACTTTCAAACTAAATCGAGTTTCATCAGATGTCACTTTGATCTTTCTAAAATATTTAACGGATTAAAAAAAAAAGAAATCACCAATAACTTCTTAAAAAAACTCCTTGATATCTTTCTGGAGATATTCCTGGGAAAGTGAATAGGGAAACTCTTTGAAGACATCTCTAAGAAATTCCTGAAGAGATCTTAGCAACAATCATTGGAGTAATTCTTAAGGGATTGTCTGGTTGAAATCTGAATGATAATTTTCAAGAACATTCTAGAAAATCCCTGGAGGAAATAATAGTTGAAATCTCGAAGATGTTGTAAACGAGAATCTTGACAATGGTTACCCCTAGCAAAATTTTACGTTGAATTTTTGAAGGAAGTCCGTGAAAATCACAACATGAACTCCTGAAGAAATCATTGGAGTTCATTTGGTTGTTTATTTTAAGCAATCCTTAAGAAAATTTATCGATCTTAAAGGCATTTCTTTCATCAAGAATTTCAAAATCAATCCAGACTCAAAAACATAAAATTGAGGAAACTTCCTTACAATACCTAATTGGGTCCTAAAATGTTTAATGAATTCTTGTTTTTATTTAATAATACGAAAGAGCATGTTATTGCAACTACTTTAGCAAGTTTTCCAGCTCAAATAACGGATATAACATTTTTAAACTTCAATTTTAAAAATGGTTTCGAATATGAACCTTGACACTTGTGATCTTGTTTGACATTCACTTTTTCGACAAAAATGCCACAGGGCATATAGTTTGAGCACTGGGGTTGTTCCTATCTGACATTTCGGAAGGGACACGGAAAACAAAATATACCCAACATTTGAGTTTAAACCAAAAGGTGTGACAAAATCATAAAAAAATGTTTTTTGTACTTAAACCAATGAAAATCAATTAAAAATTGAGTAAACATGTGTTTCTGCCCTAAACTTAAGCGTTTGGTACTAAAATTGAGACAGGGCTTTAGGACCCTATTAAAGATGTAACGAATCATTGCTCTCCAGCGCTACTTCGTCAGCTAATATTTCCACTTCTATGACAATTCACTGGAAATCCTCTCGATAATTTTTAGTGAACCAATGTGCTTCTGCACAAGTATTAAAAATAAGAACTGTAGGCTCATTAATTGACATAAGATCCATCACTTTAGTTATAATTCTGCAAAAGCTATTTGTTCAATGTTTGTTTCAAGGGTCGGTTTTACATTAGCGTCCAACATTTAGACGGCGTTCACCTTAATTTTGAGGGCCCTTAACCTTTCGGTCGTCGCGCGAATTTTTGTAACGCGAGTAGTCGCGCGTTGTACTTTGTACAACACCCTTGGTTTTACGAATATCCCAGGAGTCTGACCACTTAGAAAGATGACGTCTTCGGCAAAATTGTTCAGTAGCTTAAGGGCTATTATTATTATAGCCAAGAAATTCGGGATTATGCCACTAGGCGGCGCTAGTGAGCATGAAATTATTGTTTCTCAGATCTCATGATCCTGACCACTTAGAAAGATGATGTCTTCGGCAAAGTTGTTCGATAACCCAAGGACTATCATTGTTTGAGCTAGTTGATTCAAAATTTTGCCACTTGGCGGCGCTAGTGAGCATAAAACATTTGTTTCGCAAATATCACAGGAGCCTGGTCACTTAGAAAGATGATGTCTTCGGCAGATTTGTTCAGTAGCTCAAATTCTTTCTTTGTTTAATCCTTAAAGTTCGAGATTTTGCAAAATAATGATAGTCCATGAGCTTCTGAACAACTTTGCCGAAGGTGCCTGTCTAAAAAGTCGAGATCATCCAGTATCCGCAAAACAAAAATTTCATGCACACTAACGCCGCCTGGTGGCAAAATACCCTATTTCTTGGCTCAAATATCGATAGCCCTTGAGCTACTGAGCTACTTTGCCGAAGACACTATCTTTCTAAATGGTCAGGCTCCTGAGATTTATTTATTTATTTATTTATTTTAACAAAAAATTTGGAAAAGGGAAAAACCCCTTTGAGTGATTTTCTTTAAAAATACTTCTCAAAAGGGCGCAAAACCTCTTCATCTTTTCAAAAACGTTATAAAATAAGACTAGACTACTTATAAAGTAAAGGCTCAACCGGAAATAATCCATAACAGAGCCAAGATCTTGAAGGGAGAACATCAATAAGCTGTGGTGGCCAACGGACAAACGATGAGATAGATTTCTTGAACTCTGAAAAGATAATTGAAAAAGGCGGTATCATACAACATAACAAATTTCATTTAAATACTCAAAAATAATTTTCATCATAGAAAGAGATTTACTGCCAATAATATCACGAATGGATGAAGGTACAGAGTGGCCTAATGTTTGACAATGATCAAGAATTTTCTTTCAAGGTAAAACATAATTCTTACAATGAAAAATAATGTGATCAATATCTTGATAAGACTCGCCACAGTCACATAAATTAGAATCTACAATATTAATGCGATATAAATGGCTATTGCAAATATAATGATTAGATATAAGCCTAGAAAAAAGGCAAATGAAATTTCTACCAACAGATAAATACTTAAACCAGGGATTTTTATTGACATTTGGGCAAATGGAATGACACCAACGACCTTTATCACTAGAATTCCAATCAATTTGCCAGAAGTTCATTGTGACTCTTTTCAATTTTGAAAAATATTCTGAATAAAAAATATCACGATCGAAAATAATACCACGAGTTGCACCCATCTTAGCTAAACAATCGGCTTGCTCGTTACCAAATATTTGACAATGAGCTGGAACCCAGACAAATTTAATCACGAATCCTTGATTATGTAAATTATACAACAAACTTCTCAACAATAATAACAAATGGTGTGTCTTATAATGAAAATTAATGGATTTAATAGCATTTATACAACTCATACTATCAGTACATATAATGAAAACATTTGGAGAGCACTCTTTAATTAAGTTACATGTAAAATACAAAGCAATCAATTCGGCAATAAAAATGGAACAAGGAGATTGCAATTTGAAAAAATGTGTAACGTCTACATGATATCTGCAAACAAAAGTTTCATGCTCACTAGCGCCGCCTAGTGGCAAAATTTTGAATCAACTAGCTCGAAAAATGATAGTCCTTAACTTACTAAACAACTTTGCCGAAGACGACATCCTTCTAAATATACAGAATCCTGAAATATCTGCAATACAAAAGTAAAACTTCCATGCCCACTAGTGCCACCTAGCGGTCAAATTCCGAATTAAATGAGGTACCATCATATAGCGCTTTACCTCCAGAACAACTTTAATAAAGACCTCAAGTTTCTATACTATCTAGATTTTAAGATATGGCGATTTCGAACTGTGGTTTCCTCGAACCGTACATAGTGCGTACATTATTATGCGACTTCAACAAATGTACAGATTTTACCGTATTATTGAAGGCCATACTGTAAATAAAAACTGTCGAGTATTGTTCTTAAGAAGATTCTTGAGGAATACATTTTGGTTTGGTGTCGATAGGTATCTTTGTTGCAAAATGATAGCATATAAATCACAACTGTTGTACAAAGTACAACAGCGCGACAGCCCGAAGGTTAAATCAAACTCCGCACCGGGCCCCAAAAACCTCACTGATAGTCTTGATGTTTACATTTCCTTGCAAGCAAAATTTGGTATTGACAATGCTCTCGGATTTTTGGATGCGGCAGATTTTTGGGGTTATTGATGATACTGATCCTTGATGAAGCCTTGTCTGAATTACTGGTTCGACAAGTGCTTGATCTTTGACAAAGTTTTTATGTGGCCCCTGACCAGATCTTGTATGGATTACACGCGTTCTTTCGCCTCTTCTCTGGTCACTTGTTGTTGATGAATTACTGGCAAGTTTAGAAGCACAGGGATTTGAAGTAATTGGGTTTGCAGATGACATTGTTATTATAGTCAGAGGAAAACATGACAATATCATTGCAAGCAGAATGCAAGCAGCTATAAACTACACAATTAAATGGTGCGAATCTGAAGGACTGGACATCAATCCTCAAAAAACAAGCATCATTCCGTTTACTAAGAAAAGAACATTCAAGATATCTGATCTTCGTATGAGAGGGACTTTAATGACACTTTCATCGAATGTTAAATATCTGGGAGTCATTTTAGATCGTAAATTAAACTGGAGTCTACATTTAAGTAACATACTCGATAAGGCAGCAAATGCACTATGGATAAGTAAAAGAACTTTTGGAAATAAATGGGGACTGCGGCCAGCTATAATCCACTGGATATACATGGCTATTGTGAGACCCAGAATTACGTATGCTTCATTAGTATGGTGGCCGAAGACTTTGGAAAAGAGTGCAATAAAAAAATTAGAAAAAATACAAAGGCTGGCTACTATATCCATAACAGGCGCAATGCGCAGCACACCTACAAAAGCATTAGATGCAATGCTTAATCTACTCCCTCTGTATCAATTCGTTCAACTAAAAGCTGGAAAAGCCGCACTACGGCTTAAACGAACTACGGTTTTTTATGATGGTGACATAAAAGGTCATTTGGAAATTTTGAAAAAAGTTCTAATTAATCCATTAGTTACAGTCAACAATGACTGGATGGAAACGACATTTAATTTTGATCGTAGGTACAATGTAGTAGAGCCGGATCGCTCTGTCTGGGATGTGGGAGGACCACAAATTCGCTCAGGTTCAATAGTCTTCTATACTGACGGTTCCAAACAAAACGATCAAGTGGGAGCTGGTGTTACAGGTCCCGGTGTATGTTTATCAGTCTCAATGGGTAGATGGCCAACCGTCTTCCAGGCTGAAATACAAGCTATACTAGAATGTGCTTCTATTTGCTTAAAAAGAAAATACAAGCATTCCAACATATGCATTTTTTCTGATAGCCAAGCAGCGCTCGCTGCTTTGAAATCATACACATGTACTTCGAAGTTGGTTTGGGAATGTACTCTATTACTTCAAAAATTATCGGTAAATAATACTATAGTTCTTTACTGGGTGCCTGGGCATCAGGGAATACAAGGAAATGAAAAAGCAGATGAGCTGGCAAGAGTTGGATCATCTCAACATTTACAAGGGCCAGAGCCTTTCTGTGGAGTCTCACCATGCTCCATTAAAATGGAGCTCAGGAACTGGGAAAAAGCCATGGTAAATACCAACTGGAATAAAACTGTTGTAGCCCGCCAATCTAAAAAGTTTATAACACCCAATAAATCAAATACACAAAAACTTCTCGCCCTGTCAAAAAAAGACCTGTGTGCATACACAGGACTAATTACAGGACATTGTTTAGTTAAATATCATTTACGACTAATCAAAAGAATTGAAGATGATATTTGTCGCTTTTGTAGTGAGGAAACAGAAACCTCTGAACACCTTCTGTGTAACTGCGCTGCACTTTTTGCTGTGAGATTAAAGTATCTTGATCAAGGGTTTCTACAGCCCTCTGATATATGGTCCTTAGCTCCATTCAAAGTAGTTCGGTTTATACGACATATTATTCCCCATTTTGAAAATACCGAAATCATGAGTTGAGGATAACTAATCATAGTAATCTATCACCTTGAATACGGTTATACATTAAAATGGGTGGTGTATCACAATAGATCAAATAAATGGTCGCAGTGATTATACACCCAACACAGGAAAAAAAAAAATGGATTACACTGAAGATACACGGCGAATTCTTCCAATCTTCTCTATCAAATTTCATAGCACGATCTTAGATGAATAAATAAATAGTTGAATTTTTGACGAGATTCTTGATCAAATCTTTAAAAGCAGTGGCGATTCCCTAACCTCAAATCTACCTGTTCCACGAATAGAAATTTTTGAGCTTCAGCAACAAATTTGCATCTATTGAAAAGAGATCTGTTAGAAAGGACGATTCCAATGATTTACTGTTTACTTTTTAATCTAATTCTGCCGAATTAACCATTTTTAGATTCGTAGAACAGGTAAAAAGTGAGGTTACGAGTCGCCTCTGTTTAAAATGTTGCTTGAAAGATGAAATCTGGGATTTATGACAAATGTTTTAGCCAGCTTTATCGGAGAACAATAAAATGTATTTGGAGATATCGTTTCTATTAAAAAGGTCTTTCCTTGGATCCAATATGAATTCTACAGGATGAAGAATTTCTCCATGTCTAACGCATAATTTCAAATAAATTCTTAGAAGGTAATGGGTTGGCTGAACTTTGAACCCTTTTGTGGAAGTTTATAAAGTTTATGGAGTCATCATGGAAGTATTTTATAAATTTATTAATAACTAATACATAAATTAGATAGGTTCCTACTAATTGTCCTATTTTGTACACAAAAATATATATGCCAAATCGCAGGATCATTTTGTCATCAATTTCGTGGGCATCCGGGGAAAATACAGGAATTATAAAACTGATTTTGAATTAACACCCTGCAATTATTAAACGTAAACGGGACAAAAATCCTGCCAATATGAGCAGAAAAAACGCAGTCATTACTAAAAGTGACATCACTGAAAACGATTCCGTTGTCAAAACTCTCATAAGAATGTTCATTTAAGCTAATTAACAAATTACTATTAATAATGCAGAAGTTCCTTAGGAAATTGCCTACATTTAAGCGTTTTTCGCAATTCATGGTGTTTCAAATTTTGAAATAACACAAAAAGTAAGTGACTTGTAAGAGTTTGTTCTTCATATTCAGCTTCAGGGACCATGATTTTAGTAAGTAATGATATTTTCAATTTTACCGAACGTTGTTTTCATGGGTGATCAATGTTACCCCATATCAGCTAAATAAAATAATCACTTAAGACATTTTTTTGAACATGCTTCAAACTTTCAGAATACAAAATACAGTATTTAGCCACGAGCATTGGGTGTCATCATTTGTTTAAAAAATAAAAAATTTGCAACATATGCATTTGCAAATGAAGTTTTTAAAAAATATCCTACTCACTTCAAGAATTCAAGAATTTTGGGCCGTCGCACGATGGCCCAAAATTCTTGATTTTTTTTATCCTGAACATCATAGTTATGATGCCATGAACCAATATGAGGTTCTGGCCACTCCCGGATAACCCGGAATAGGTTCCGTCGTGGCCTCAGAGGGACACTTTTGTAATCCTACTCACTCATATCGTGCGACGGCTCAAAGTTCTTGATTTTTCATGCTGAACATCATAGTTGTAATGCCATGGTTTAATATGAGGTTCTGGCCACATCTGGATACCCCGGAATCGGTTCCGATAGGACGCTTTTGTAATCTTATTCACTCATATCGTTGGACGGCTCTAAATTCATGATTTTTTATGCTGAACACCATAGCTATGATTCCATGTACCAATATTAGGTTCTGCCCACATCCGGATACTCCGGAATCGGTTCCGACAGTGCCTCAGAGGGACACTTTTGTAATCCTAGTCACTCATATCGTGCGATGGCTCAAAATGCATGATTTTTTATCTTGCTATGGATCACGGTTCTGGCCACACCAATATACCCCGGAATCGGTTCCGGTAGGGCCTCAAAGAGACACTATTGTAATCTTATTCACTCATATCGTGCGACAGCTCAAAATTCATGACTTTATTTTATCCTGAACACAACAGTTTCGAACAAAAAATAAAATAGAATACATTGTTTTTATTGTGTACAGTAAATGCTCCTACTAATTCAAGATACAAAAATTTCGCCCAAATCTCTCTGCCATTGTTGGTGATTACGTTGACATTTTCAAAACGTATGATGGCAAAATTGAATTTCTCAATTGCTTCGTTTTCTGGTTTATAAACGAGCATTCAAAGTTATTCTTCAAAAGATTCTTATAGAATTTTGAAAATCTAGAGAATTAAGAGATCGATATATTGAGAGAATATTATCTATAATTAAATGAGAATCTTGGGCAGAATTCTGCGCAAAATTCTGTCAGAATTTTGTTCATGATTTTTTTGTAATCCTATCCAGAAACATGTGAAATTTTTGTCTAAGATTTTATTTGAATTTCGCTCAGAATCTGTCAGAATCGTTAAGATTATGAGAACACCTTGCCCAGGATTCTGTGATTGTTTTTGTTCAAAATCACTGTTCATTCTGTCGACAATACTGCTGAAGATTTTGTAAAAATCCTGCCCAAGCTTTCCATAAAATTCATGTGAGAAATGGACTTTCACATTACGAACTTCAAAACAGTATTTTAAAGCTAAATAATTACGAAGAACAGTTATATTGATTATTCAAATAAAAAAAAAATGCTTAGAATCCATCTACTAAACATTCACTTATTAGGGGTCGAGTCGAGTCTAGTACACAACACTGAAGCCTTACGGTACGATGGCCTTACGGTTGAGGTCGAAATACGCTTATCTGTCAAAGGATACAATCTCTGGTGGAACTAAATGGTTTATTATTTTTCTCTTATAAGCAAATGAAATTAACACATCAGTAAACCTTCTGAATTGCTACGGCAAATGAAATGTAATATCGTAACAAAATGTTAAGAATAGCTCAATCTAGTTATACCAAATAAGGATGATAGTATTACCTAACACAGAACACCAAGATATAACAAACTAATGTAATGTTTGAATTGATACTAATAAAGAAATTTAAAATGAATGTTAGAAATGATTCCAATATAGGGATAAAAAAATATCCTTTTCAAAAGATAGTGGAAGTCTATCAAGCATCAAAATGCACCGACGGGTGATCCTATTTCGGAGATGAGTGACTTTGTCTAACCACTCTAGACCAGCAAATTCTCCGATATGCAAATCAATTAACGCAAAATTAGAAGTCAATTAGTGCAGACAGCTTTGCTGCCGCCACCACAGCCGCATACCTCCAAAACGTGACACGTGTACTATTGCTTACCTATAACGCTTCCATAGTCAGAAACACTGACCAGCATAAGACACAGGTGCGCCGGGGGAGCTGTTAAAAGGTACGAACAGAAAAAAAAGGAGAGCAAACGCCAGCATAAACATACCGGTTCACCCATCTCGCTCCCACGCACGCACCTCGCACACCGGACCGGAACGATCCCAATCCCGAACGTACCTATCTACAGTGTTGGGCAATGCATTTGAAACTTTTCCGGTTCCCATACTAAATAATGCTAGTGTAGATTTCAGTTATTTAGATTTAAATGAAATTTTCAAAGCACGTCATCCATAACTCGAATGTTAATATATATTTTTCCAATTCCAGATTTTTTGGGGATGAACCTTGGCCTTGATGAGCCTTGGGATGAATTTTCCTAATAAAGAGTCAATCAATCAATCTAGATTTTTCAAATCACTTGTTCAAAAGTAAATAATAAAAACTTGAAGTAAATTTTTACCGAAACATTCCAAACTATATATCTATAAATATGAAATCTCTACACAAAACTGTCTTAAGAAAATTTGATCATCTTGCCTTAATCTTCAACTTTGCTGGAAATACCATAGTGCTGTTCCTGTTTTTTTCAGTTTGCCAAAAATTCAGTTTGGTCAAATCGTTATTGCTTTTGAATTGATTGGAAACCACTGAAAAGTATATGTTGGAAATCAAGTTATTGCTGAAAATCTGCCAAAATTTCGCTCAAATCTATTCACGAAAAGGTAAATCAGACCTTACCATCTAAAGTTATCCATTTTGAAAGAAAAATCGAAAAAGTTGCTAATGTGTTATCCGTTACTGTATGTAGAGCTCTAATGGGGGTTTCACTTTGGAAAACAGGTGAGCCTCCACCGCATTTCTGCACCGTGAGAGAACGATGATGACTGCCTGAGGAGAAAAGTGCGTTCATTCATATACCTGTGGTGCATCCTATATGCTCTACGTTTACACCGAGTGAGGACGACGAGCCTACGGATTATGAGCCAGCAAGGCCACTTAGGGAAGGCGCGCTGAAGCTATTCGACCGGATCCAACTTCATATGGTGGCGCAGGGTGCCCACTAATGAGGCAGGTCCCGATCCAGGGTTCGGAATACCTATGTTGGTTTTGTTGCTCGTTGCTCAATTTCACACTGATGAAGACGAGGCAATGGGACAGGTATAGGCTCCTTCAATCACATTAGCTATGGTCACACAGGTGAGGCAGGTTCACTTGTGGTTGTAAGAAGTCCGGACTGTTTGAGATATATTAGTGAGAGATGGCACGAATTTATTCACGTATTGATGTGTAATAGTTTCTAGGAAGATAGCGATTGGAGTGATATGATTGTTTATTGGGAGAGAAAAGGTATTGTGCTCTCGTTTGCACAACTTAATGATAATCGTGCCTTCACCCCTCTACCGGCAGCTTCATTTTTTACCGCAAAATAAATATTCAAATCGTTATAACTTTTTTGTTTTTCAATATTTTTGCACCATTTTTTCACAAGTTCTCAAAAAACTCTTCTAGTTTAGGAATCCGTGTCGATATTAATCATTGGTGGTATAGTTTTAAAGATATTCCGATGTTCCCTGGGGGACCGACATTTTCCATATAAAATGTCTTTGGCGGCCATTTTGTTTTTGATCAAATTATCAAAAAAATAAAATGTAGGCTATATAATGCCAGGTAATAAGGAGCTACTCTGAAAAAATCATGCAAATCAATTAGGAATTCTTGGAGATATCTGAAAATTACGATACGATGTTTTTTGAAGTTTTTAAGATCTTTATTTGGCCAGCGTGGTTCAAGAAACCTAAATGCTCATTACTTAAAGACGGCTACACCAAATTGCTTCATTTTTCACAACATACTCTCATTAATGTATTGTTCCGAAGAGTGAATATCCGAATACGGTTAAACCAGCTGAGAAACCAACGGGGGGTTCTGGTTACGGGTCGGTCCCCCAAGGAATTTTGGAATATCTTCAAAATCAGATGACCAATGATCAATATCGACACAGATACTAAAACTAGAAGAGTTTTTTGAGAACTTGTGAAAAAATGGTGCAAAAATATTGAAAAACAAAAAAGTTATAACGATTTGAATTTGAATTTTGCGGTAAAAAACTGAAGCTGCCGGTAGAGGGGTTAATTAGCCTTCTTCGGGCTATATAATTTTCACTTAATGCTAACTTTTGGCATTATTAAATTGTTTCTAACATTGTTTACAAACCCCCTAGATTGAAAGCAAGCGAAGAAAAACATTCCATCTGTATCGATCTGCGATCGGCAATGCTTCGCAGGTGTATTTAACAAACTTGATAAATAATAGCAGCGAACGAGAACCCCAATGAGAGAGCGATGATAAAACTCACTACTCTCGTTTTACTATTGGGAGTAGGTGTTTTACTTTACAGACGTTGTTGGAAATAACTGAATGATTTCTTGTAGTATTTAGTGACTCTAGACTTCTACAAGATGTATCGTTTGTCTCTGAGTAAGATCAGACTGTCATAAGGTAGAATAATAGTGAGCACAGACCGAAATAGACAGTTCGCTTAGTTAGCTTGCGCATATTTTCAATTGAATACTTGAATTAGTCCCTAGAATCATAATTTAGAAATAAGTAAATATCTGCAGTTCATTATACGATACGTGGTTCACACCCCAGTGAACCACGTATCGTATAAGATCGCAATAACTGAGCCATAACATTAGCCATTAGCCATAACATTGCCACCCAAACTTGGTATCTGTTGACGATGGGCCTCAAAGAACAACAAAACAAGTGTCGCTGTACATAAAACATGCATTGATGCTTCTATAACATTCCCCAGGAATACATTCCCCCGAAACCCGTTCCCCAGAATTCCATTCCTCAGAAATTCACTCCCCAGAATGAACCATTCCCCAGAAAACCAATCCCCAGAATGAACCATTCCCCAGAAAATTGTATACCTGCTTCAAAGTTTTGAAATAATTTAGTTAAAAATACTTGAATATGAAACTCCTTACAAAGTTGTTTACAAGTACATTAGAAGATGGTGCTGCTATTTATGAACACGTCCCGCATAATTCAAATTTCATTTGCAAATGAAATATCACAGTACTTTAACTTTTATTGGCACTTATGAAGACTGATAGATCAGTCTAGGGGGAAACACAATATCCAATATTTGTTCAACTCATCACTATTTTGCACAAAATAGAGCTACACCCTTCTTTCCTATTCGTAAAATTTTGACTTGATTTTTTAACTAATAGGCAAACAGTTTCAACACTAAATAAATCGCATTCACGCTGCGCGTTTGTGTATACATGGAATGGATGAATATGAGTTATGAGAAGGGTCTGCATGAACTGTTGGGATTTGAATTCGGTTACAACCTTCGGAATTATCAGGTCATCAAGTGGCTCAGCCGTTTAGTTAGTGCAGCAGTGCACTACAGCATTCGTCTAGCACATAGTTTCCCAAACTGTGGGAAGCGACCCCCAGGGGGGTCGTAAACCGATCTCTGTTGGGTCGCGAGAAAAAATCTTGTTCTCTATGATTTTGGTATATCAGATTCTGTGCTATTTATTTGAAATAATCAGGCGTAGGATCAGTTCAAACTTGACCAAGATTCCTGAAATCGACATGTTTAGCATGCTTGAGTCGATGATCATATTAGACAATTTGATATGTAAAACGGACAAATATCTGCCAAAATCTCTTGTTCGCATAATATCTTTCTCATCACATTCGTATATTCTTGCAAAAATATGTTGTATTTTTCTCCGCAAAGCTGCTGTATATGGAATTGCGATAGATTTTTAGAAAAGTACGCCGATTATTTCCTGTTGATAATACAGAAAAGCTTAGCTTAATATCGCGAAACTAAAAATTTTGGAAATTTGATTTAACCCAGGATTTAGCCAAAATGGTGAAATGTTCAATTCATGGTTCAATTATTTTAGCTAACTTCTGTTCTCAGCTGTTATTTTCAGCAAAGCAAAACTTAACGAAAATAGAACGGTTTTCTGAAATTTGTTCGATTTTGGTGATTATCATCAACAATTTCTACAATTTAATCAAAACTAAGGTTGCAGTATGACTTAAATTGTGTTACGTTTGGACAAAATTGCTGGAATCCAAACATGGCCGCTTTGGTTTTTTCACGCATTTTTAAGAGTCCTAGTTCATCTTGAAAAAGATGCCTGTTTCATTTTAAGAGTGGTTGATAAATTATTATTCATCCCATATTTGAATATTTTTGTATCAGAAGTATATCATTTTGACACTTTCAATGTTGATAAGACTTAGGGTTATGTAATGTTTAACTGTTTTTGATGGAATCCCATCGCTAATGAAGCAAAAGTTTACAAAAAAAAATGTGTGTAACAACTATTTTTTCATGATTTTTTCTTGGTGCAAAAAATATGCCTGATGGTTAGATGGGTCGTGCACCTGAAAAGTTTGGGAACCTATGGTCTAGCATACTAGAGTCGTGGGTTCGAATCCCACTGAGCACGTGGATTTTTTTCATAATTTCATTCATAGTTTGTTCATCTTTACCACGCATAATGAGTTGGTTCAAAAAAATATACACCCAAATTCTGGGTGTTCCAAGGTAGCGTGTTTTCCTCTGAGTTACACTAATCTACACAAAGGCGCCTATACACTTGAGCGTGATGACCATTGTACGTTACATCACCATTTTAGCTTTACAGTAGGCTACGGACAAATTTGTTTACAAAATGTCAAATTTGTATTCCCAGTTATTCCAGTGGATTTCTACAAATATACTCGTGACATACAAATACCATTTCATTTTTATTTATATAGAGAGATAGATTTATATTTGACAGATACAAGTATCGAATGTAAACATGTGGTAATCCGTAATTTCAAAAATATTTTTTAAAGTTGTTATGTTCAGTATGAAGTGTTGCAATACTGATTGTAGCAGTTTTTTTTCTTTTTCGTTGATTTTCTCCATTAATAATAACTTTCTCAAACATAATTGAACATGTTCATATAGATAATACATAAGAGACTGTATTTCCAGCTTTTGATTATAAATAATTGAATGTACTTAAATCTACTAATATAAAAAGAAAAGGAAGGAGAATAAGAAAAAGAAGTTGTAAATCTATTTAAACTTATAGGCTTATAAACGTGGGTGGATGACTTCTAAAGTATTTTAAGAGGAAAATAACCATAATCATTTTAGAAATTTTCAGAGCCAGTTTTTTTTTTGCTAAATATTAAAGCAATATTCAAGAAAATCTTTCATTGCATTGCACTTGCTCTCTCTAATTCATTGATAGATTTTCATGAGGATTCATAGAAATTTGTAAAAAAAAAATGATTTCTAATTTTTGATGATTTCTGATTATTTGAATGATGGATTCTTGAGGCTTAACGGTTCTTAAATTATCACCCCTATCTTGTTTACGTTCGAACGCGCTTTCGATCGAAAATCGTTTGGCATTCTCGCTTACACCAGTAAAATCAAGTGTGCCATAGATGCGAACGAATAGGATTCGATCGAAAGTTGGATCCGCCGTAAACAAGAATGAAAGTGTATAATTCGAATTCATCAGTGGCGTAGCTCTAGCTAAAGCTCTAGTTTTCGGGGTCCAAATTTAGGGGCCCATAAAATAGAGATGTACATCGTGCCACTGTAAAAAACGGGGTCTAGTGAATTACGTACCCCTTTTGAAATTGTAATTAGATAAAGAAATTGGTGTCTAGCTACTAATGTCGTGATCCTGGATTGAAAAAGGCTAATTCCTGCGCTGAAAAAAAGCTCATTAAATACCACTCCTGTTGGGATATTTTTTTTGACAACGTTCAGACATTTGGACGATAATTTCGTATTTTTTCGAAAAATATCCTGCCGGCATAATGTCACGCATACATGAGCGTAGCTAGGATCTTGTGGAAACCAAAAACAAGTAACAGTTACTCCAGAAATTTCAATATGATATTTCAAAAGGATCTTTAAGTTTTTTTTTGAATAAATTTCTATGTTTAGCTTTCAAGAATGAATACCTGGAATAATTGATAAAATATTTCTTAGAATAATTTCTAGTTGATCATTTGGAAGATTCGTCAAATGTATCTTGAAAAAGTTCATAGAAAAATATCAGGTGATATTTTTGAACGAGTTCCTGAGCTTCAAATAGTTAGTTTTGCGGAAATCACTAAAACCAATATTGGTGATGGTTTTTAATGAATTTCTCAAAGGAAATTAAGATAAAATACTTCTATAATCAAGTGGTTGTTATTTTAGGAAGAATTCTCAGCGAAACTCATAAAAGTACCATTGGAAGAACTTTTGATCAAATTCTCTAACAACTTTTCTTTCCTTGTACTTTTAGAAGAACTCTTGCAATAAAATTTAGAAGAAGTCTTGAGAGAAAATGATAGAATCACTAAAGAAGTTCATATGAATATAAAAAAAATCAGAAGATTCAAATTTGTTTGAATTTCAATGAAACTTCCACAAATTGCTTTTCTCTCCGATACTTTCCTGAGAAAAATTTGAAGATGACCGAAATATGGTTTATTTTGAGTTACGCGGTGCGGAAATCTGCAGTGAGACTGATATGCGATTACTTTTCGTTATGGGACAATCCGATTTGGTGTTTTATTGTTATTTTAAGGAATAAAATGTGAAGTCTCGTCAGTGCATCTGAAAGATCATAGAAAGATATGTTGAAAACTGATATGAACTTAATTTTGACCAAAATGCAGATGGGACTGACTTCAAATTTACGAGAGTTTACCTGCAATAAGTCCTGGATGAATTAAAGATAAGCTGCCTAGAAAAAATGAGAGCATGGCCAATATTCTGAAGAATTCTCGCAAACTCATTAGATGAGCACCAGAAAGAAATTCTCAGATAAATCTCAAGGCTATCATTGGAAAAACTTAAGTGATACGTGGAAGAACCCTTTTCGAATATTTCGGAAAACCCTTGGAATGATTTCTTTGCGTACCCCTGTGGGAAAATACTTGGAGGTCTCTTCAGTAAAATCCTTGAAAAAAAAAAAAAAAACGATTCCTATAAATCTTCTTGAAAAAAAAAATCAGATATATCTGCTTCATTCGAGTCACTTTATGCCCAAAGCAAATCTTTCAGGAATTAATAGAAATATTCCTCGTTGCATTGCTCAGAACATTATATATTCTAGTATCTACATAGAAGAAGCTTCCTGGATCAATTGCTTATTTAGATTCTAAAAAAATCCGGTTTAATAGAATCTTGATCCTACTTAAGTACTCCAAAGCCATGATGATAAGGAAGCTTGAGACTATGTAATACGTGAGAATGGAAATTCAAAATTCAAAAGAAAATAAGTTAAGGCCCTACGGGACGTCATTATCATCATCCTATCCATTTGAAGAATCAGATCTCAAGTACTACTCCATATATCGATGTGAAAAATTTATCACTATATTCTACATATTGAATTAAATTTTCAGCTTCATTGGTTCACCAAAACTCGAGATTTGCTTCTGCAAAGTTTTGATGATAATTGTTGGAGTGAGACAAAAAAAGAGAAAATAACACGGTCTCCCGTGTCACCATAAATATGGGGACCTAAGGCCACTGTCTGACGGATAGTTTACTCCAAATCTAGCCCTGAAATTTATTAATAATAAGAAATAATCAAGGGGCTTCTGTACATCGCCAATCCAGGTCTCCTCCAAAACTTGGCAAACTCATTTTCCTTTTTGGGGACTTAGAAATTGTCAGTTGTGTCGATCTTTTAATGCTATGAAAAATCCTTACCGTGTTTTTGAGGCTCCTATGGGCTTGGCGTCAAGCAAGCATGATTTTTTCGTAACGTCGCCGGATTGTTGCGTTAAGTGAACCTGAATGTGGTTTGTGTGGATCAATTGATGAGCTCGTTTCATGCTTCTATTTCAAATCTGTAAAATTTGTATGACTGCACATTTAATTGTTCAGCGGTGATACGTAAATATGATTTTTTCATCAACAAACTATGAATGGTTCGTCACTATGAGTGTCGGCATAGACTCTGCTTCATAAATTATTTATGTTTTACAATTTTTTTTTCAAAACACCCCTTTCCTTCTACCTTTGGTTTTGTAATTAAAAAAAATACTTTGAATGATTCGACACCATGAGTGTCGATTTGCAAAAGTTTTATTTTATTCAACAACTTTGAATGGTTTGCCACCGTAAATGTCGACATAAAAGAGTTATGCACTGGCCAATATGATAATGCATGTGTTACGTTATGACAGCTGTAGGAATGGTGCGGTTAGCTATTCGTTCAACAAACTTTGAATGGCTCGTCACTTCAAGTGTCGACATTATTTGTAAACATAAATAATTGTTTATCATGGTCTAATCGCTTGTCAAAACGAATCCTGTGACCCAACGATCCTTCCCATCAACAGATAAACACGGTCTCCAAATTGCAAAGCAACACTAATATTCCTTCCCTCAATCCCACCTGACTACAAGGACGTGGCCGGCGCCGTTATTGACCCTGTATAGATAGAGGCACTGAATTATGCACACTGAAGAATATTATGGCCAATCCCACCCGAACTTCTTGTTGATTCTTTGTGCATTTTCTCTGACTTCGGTCAATCACGGAATAGCAACCATTGATAAGTGTAGTCCGTGTAGTCAGTCTAAGCAAAGCTTTCGTTCTGTAATTTCGTAAATTAAAACGATAATCATTTGCTCAAAGAAGACCCATTGGACCTGTTGCATGATCTACTCGTGTTTCTCTCATACCTTGTGTTGTCGTTTTTGCTGCCATGGTATTGTGCCCTACACCACTCTCCATACATACACATACAGACAGGCAGACAGACAACACCGCAGTGCAACAGGTGTGCGTGAGATAAGTATTGGCATCTTTCCCTAAATATCGTGTGAGCTAATCGTTGCTGCGTTGCGCTGCCATCCCGGGAGGTGCGTCTGTATTGGCACGCATGGGCTTTTCACCTGGGTATGCGTGTAGTTGCTCTTACCTGGTGTAATTTGGAATCTCTCCCCATCATCATCGTCATCATCACTTGTCATTCGTTGATGATCGTCATCGAATACGTCGACGTCGTTCACCACGACTTCACCTCACTCATTCACCTGGCCGCAGTCGCTAGCTCGTTTGTTCAGTTCAGTAGTTTGTGTTGTCGGGTGATATTTAGAGAGTTTGGACGGATCCGTCTTGACGATATTGCTTTTTAATTGTTTATTTATAATTTAGTAGTGAGACTCATTGATTCAATGTGTTATTTGGAAGCTTATGATAAGGTGAGTGTGACACAGTGCGAATGACCTATCTAACTCAAGCGAAGTTCTGGATTGCTGGCAGCCAATTACCCGACTTTTGGCTAAGGTGTGTCGTTAATTTGTGCGAACTGATAAGAGCGTCCTCTTCAAGTATCCCAAGTGTACAATTCGGTGTGCCAATTTTTGGGAATCGTACTTCAAAGGTGCGTATCGTTTTTTAGTGTAAGTGCGTGGCGCTTTAAGTTCAGTTTCGTTCGGCGGTTTGGTAGATTGCCTGCTCGCTTGGTCAGCTTTCCGGGTTAGGTCAGTTATAGGAACGAGAGATGGCTGCTACCGCCAACCTGTTTTGGAGTTTCACGTCTGGCAAGACGGCTTCGTCGTTGGTTGAATGATCGGCGATTGTGTGTGCGGGATAATTTTGGTGTTAATTTGTTACGTACGTGGTTCTGTTGACAGTGACGGGCTAGGCATTAAATTTAACTATTATCTGCTTTGTTCAATGCGCGGTATTTGTCCGACGTGAGAATTCGGTATGTTGAATGGAACGTGAATGCTTTCGAACAAGTGCTTTTTCGAATACCTTGTCAGCTCGATGGTAAATCGTCAGAATAGATGTAGCGATGGTATTCATAACCGTTTATAGTGAGTATGTTAAGTATCATTCTACTAGACATATCCTCATTTCTCTAATTTGATGTCTATAAGTGACGTGGAGAACGCAGTTCTTGCGGATCACGATCAGCCTTATCATCAGCTATCGAAGATGGCGCTACATCTCTTAGTTTGTTAGATGACGCTAAATTTTCTTAGTTTGTTGTGCGATTGCAGCTTATCTATAGTTCTGTAGGTGAATTACGGCGAACAATTTCTTCGAAAAGAAGAAATTTTCTTCCATTACACACCACGAAGAAAATTTTCTTTTCTTCGAAGAAAATTTTCTTGCTGGTGCGTAATGGAAGAAAATGTCTTCTCTTCGAAGAAATTGTTCGCCGGAATTCACCTACTGATGTATATTTTTTATTGTTCAGCATCTTTCGAAAACCTTATTCACCATTTTCGTAGATTTTCATTATTGTTTTGTTACTAGAGTTTAAATTCATTTGTTATGACAGATTAGGATATACCCTTAAGATTATTTTCCTGTTTTTAATTTTTGGTTTTAGTCTGTTTTTAGTCTTAGTTTTAGTCTAGTATCTTTCAGTAGATAGGGATATTTTTCGGACATCAGCAAACCTGTTTTTACTTTTTTCTGCTAGTTTTACATCGTTGTATGTTTTACATTTCAAGTGATTCTGCTATAACAACATTTCAGCTCTAACAAACAAACCTATCCAATTCGACAGTGTTGATTTTATGCTTACAAGGTGAAACAATGGTCTACTGAAACCCATGTTCGAGCAGTTATTCCAACCGATAGCTGCGCTGATTTTGTTGCATAATGATCCATATTCACGCGATTCATACTGGTCAATTTGAATTAAGCGATTAGCTTGTTTGATCATTGATCTATTCCTTTCGTGTGGAATATTCATACCAGGCTACCTTATGTTAACGGAACCCTAATCGTGATTATTTTAAATTTATTATAATACTCCATAATAATTATAAATAACAGCTAATGTGAAACACTGTATCTTTTTTTTAAATGTCAAGCGTGTGCTACAGTAAGGGCGTAAGCAACATGATCGATTTCTCTTCATCGACTCTCTCTTCAGTGAATAAAGGTGACAAGTTGCAAGTTTGTTGAAACTTTTTCATATTTTTACTTCCTGAAGTGAAAAAGTTCCAGCAAACCTGCATCTTGTCACCCTTTTTCACTATAGGGAGGATCGATGAAGAGAAATCGATTATGTTACTTACGCCCTTATTCTAGCACATGCGGAATGTTGAAAAATTCAGCCATATCCTGAACTTGTGAACTGCACATAAGTCAAATAAGCGATTTGGAGTTGTTTTAAAATTCGCTTCCTTCGCTTTCTAATGCGTATTCAGATAATATTACTCTCTGAAAAAAGTTACACAAAATCGGGTTCTTCTTGACTAACAACCATGTGGGCTGGTAGCTAGCAGACAGCAAAATAATAGTGACTTTGACGACTAAAATGATCAAAATTGTGCCTAGAAAGTGACTTTAAAACATAGAGTATTATTTAAAAAAAAATGCATAAAAAAGAAAACAAAGAGATAGTGAGCTGCAGTAATTTGAAATATTTCTAAACAGTTATCTATACGGAACATGAGATTTCATTGCCATAAATGGCTTGGATTACCTAATTTTTAATTTTAATACATGAGAAGCATCTCTCGCAGCAGCGCGTGTAGCACCGAAAGAGATTTGAGTTGCACCACATCCCTGCATACAAGTTATCAATCGAAGCCTTGGGAGAGTAATTCTTGTCACTTTGATTTTCAAATGAAACATCAACCAAGTTTTCGTATTTGGAAAAACAAAAAAAAACATTATTGTCTTTCAGTTTTAGTAGCTAATTCATCCTATAATTTCATTGCCACCAGAGCTTGAAGTAGTGACTGTAGTGACTTTTTGTTGCAAATAGTGACTGTTTAGTGAGCAGCTCGAGGTTCAACCGGAGTAAAGTGAAATGGAACGCAACAATTGCCCATTACACGGTGACGTCATCAGAAAATCGCTCTCCTTCCCTCCTTCGGAAAATCTGAAAACAACGGTGCCAGTACCTGTCAAAGTTTACCGAAAACGGAACGCAGAATCAAAACAAAACAGTGAGAGAGGTTACCAGAAAAACGGTTTTCTGTCGTTCGTAGGGTAACCAGAAGTTAAAATTAAAAATGGTTTGCAGGAGGAACCGTTCAAATTGGCGAGGGTGCACGGTGGTGATCAAGTCACTAGAAAGTGATTCGCAACCAGTCCTGCAATGTGTGTTATTTTCATAGTATTCTAAAGAAATCGATTTTGTGCTGGTTATTGCTTAATTTTCACGACGCACAGAGATGCTTAGTATTGCGGAGCTTCTTTATGTGTCGTTTTTTTTTCACGCAAATAAAACCGTTCCCAAAAATAGGCACTATCAGTCACGAATCCAGGTTTACGAAAATACACCATGAACATAAATCACAGATTCGGGAACAAAGTTCCACAAATCAGCCGTAACGCCTGCTGATCTTATCACAGACCGCTTAAGAAATCCTAGAAACGTGATGTTTGTTCTGACAAACAAGAACTCCGTTCACAAGAACCAGAACATTGTTCTGGATCGCTTTTGGCGTTCTGCGATCCGTGATTTTAATGACCAATTTTGATTTCCCTTCCACTGCCCATTTTATAGAAGATTATTTTAGAACATTTTCTTCAAATTAGCACAAAATTTACCATTATGGCACAATATTTGTAAATGAACAGGTTGTATAACTTTTAACAGCCCAGAAAACTACATAATTTGAAGGGGTAGCATAAAAAAATGTACGTCGTTTGTCCCATTGAACAGGCAGCAACGCACTCGAAATGAAACGTATCAGCTACGAAATCGTTCCATTTTAGCAGCAGGCTTCTTTTTTAGCAGGAACAACGTCTGGATAAGTCATATTTAAATAATATTCCAGCCGAATCTAAACATTTAGCTGAAAAAAAAAGAGTTTCTGCCAAAAAATGAACTGCAGTTTTGCACTCGGGTCAGTTTTGTTGACTACTGGGTTTTGCGCATGCGTTATTATGTTTGACAGCGAGCGTGAACAGAGTTCGCGCTGCCAGGAACCAAATCACAAATATTAATTTTTGGATTTACGGTATCGTGATTTTAAAATCATGGTGTTGGGAGTGTTACGAAACAAAGATGCCAGAATACAGACAAGAAGTTTGTTCCCGAACTAGTGAAAACAGTTCATGAAAATCAAATGTGTTGAATCACGATGACAGGATCTAAATCACGAATCTGCATAAGGTGTGCGTTCTGTTTCCTATGATATTTTGTTCACGAATATCAGAACGGATTTTTTTACGTGTTGAGAAAAAAACGATGAAATCATCCTGGGAAAAGGTTTTCTAGCATGTGTTAAAATTCCACACTTATTGCGTTGGTCAGAAGAGCTCGATTTGGCGGCGTCCATTTATAACGTAACGCTAAAATTGAAAATTTTTGACCACCTGCCCCCCTCCGTAACGCTTTTTGTATGAAACATTTGAATGTTTGTATGAGCCGTAAAGCTTGAGTCTACTCTCCCCTCTCCCTAGAGCGTTACGTAATTTGTGGATGACGCCTTGTGCGAATCATACTCCATTTTATGTTACTTCATTTGAGCATGTAGGTAGTAAACTATTTGGTGCGAAATATTTACACAGAATTGCACAACAAAAAAAATCTATCAATTGTTGAAATAGTCAATGAAACATATTAGTAGTTCTCTGTCAAAATTTCGATTACTCATAGGGAAACATAGTTACAGCATTTCATCTTGAGCTTTTTTATTTTAGCTAACTAATGTTTTGGTTTGGAACACTCAATTTAAATCTCATCACTGAATTTATCGAAGCAGCAAAACAAGATTTTTGTTGTTGATCCATAGTGATTTGATTGTTTATAAATAGTTACACTATAAAACCATTAGTAAGACTATATGAGTACTGTAACGAGTCCATGACATCATTCCAATAACAATTTTACAATATTGAACTGGATTGGTTTATGTTGAATTCGTCTAAAACTGATGGTGCTCTACAGACTCCATGTGCGTTTAAAGGTTTATTCTGAAAGAACTGAAAAATGAATTAAAATTTCATAATATGTGATGATAAATCTTCAAACTGTTTAGTGAAAAAGCTGCTAATATTATTACTGCAGAATTTGGTTTTGAAATTTCTCAGAAGAATGTTGATATAAACGCTTGACGGTCAAGATTTTTCTATAGAAAATCTACGCGCGTCTTCTTCATGTTCTTTTTTCTACAATAATTTCTTGCTAGTATTCTTACAAAACATTGCTCTAACGATATCACTAAAGTATGCTTGAAGGAATTCATCTATAATCCTTCAGCAGAACAATATCTCCAGTAATTTTTACAATAATCGTTCTGAAAATTCTTCTATCAATTCTTCCAGGGCTTATCGAATAATTCTTCGAAGATTATTAAAGGAATTCTTCCAGGAGAAGCCACAAAGGTTAGCTCCAGAGTTTTAGGTGAAAATTGATCCAGAATTTTTCTAAACATTCTACAAGAATTGCCCCAGGAGTTTTTAAGCTAATTTTGTTCACCAATTCTTTCAATTTCTTCAATATTTATTTCATGATTTCTCAAGAAATTCCTTTAGAAAACCTAAGATTTTTAATTGGATTACTCTGTAAATTGATCCAGATATTGTTCATGACGTTCCTCCGAAGAACTCTCCAAGTATTTCTTCAGAATTTTCACAAGGATTTTGAGTAATTTATCTAGTGGATTCCGTTGAAAAATTTCTATAAGGAAATGTGTCAGAACTAATGCCAGTAATGTCTGCGATTATTTCTCCTCATTTCTCTATGGAGATTATGTCCTTGGTATCTTGCAAAACATTATTCTGGTTTTCCTTTGTTTTTTCCAATAATCAATCTAGCAATATACTTTGAAAATCTTTCCAGATTTTCTCAGGGATGGATGGATTGATATGGGAATCATTAGAGTAATTTCTGAACATAACAATAATCACCGGGTTTTTCTGAAATTTCTCATGGAACCTATAAAAAAAAACCCTAGAGAAATCTTTGAAGTAACTTCTAGAGATAACTTGAGCGGAATTTTTGGTGGAATTCCTGAAAGATCCTAAACAAAAATCTTGGGTGAACTACTTGAGAAATCTGTAAAAGAATAGATGGATAAAAAATATGTGGATAGCTGGGGTTCTAGAAAAATGCCTGAACTAACGTTTGATTTGATTCTTGAAGAAAATCATCATCAAGAGTGATAACTGGTGTAATATTTATATTTAGATGAACCTCGATGAAAATTCTTAGAAATATTCTTCGAGAAATATCTTGTTATTACGAATGAAGGAGTACCTCTTATCGTCTTTTGTTTTGTCTTCTTTTGATTTATTGATCTCTTTTCGGTTTCTGTTCGGTCTGTTACTGAGGTTTCTAAGATTCCTATTTGTTTAGATACTCTGTCGTTACCAGTCCTACAAACATAAAAAAATGGTAGAAATGTGTCAAAAATGGTGAACAAATACTTCAAAAAAGAGAACCTATATGGCTGGTACGCTGATCATAAGTACTGTGCAAAAGGATAGGACAAGAAAAGGTCAAGGAATGATTCCGCTACCGAAATTAATTGAGCTGTACGCTGCTGAGAAGTAGAGCTGATTTCATAACGTCAGTAACGCCTGCCGTACAAATCAAATGGAGCTGTCACTTTTCCGTACGGAAAAATGTGCCGCTCAATTATTCCGCAAGTAAATGTGACAATTCGCTCATACTGGATCCAGGACCGTACTGGGGGGGTGCCAAGGGGGCAAATGCCCCGGGCCCCCGATTAAGGGGGCCCCCCGAGGATCTGAAATATCTTTTAATATTTTCTCTTTAGACATTTGAGCATAGAATTCAAACATTTGATTCAACTTTCAAATACTTGAGCAAATATTTTTTCTTCACCTGAATCTCACAGTATGATTTGATCAATAATTATTCCTCAATATGTTGCAAGAAAACATGAATGTTAAGCCAAAGTCTTAAAAATTCTTCTCTAATTAGTTTTCAAAAAATATTGGAATTAAAAATAAAGCACTGTTCAATTCAAAGAGTTTATTGTGTTACTATCAGAACTTCAAAATTTAAACATATTTGCAATTCTATTAGAAATTTGAAGTGTAAGGGAAATTCTTTTGTGACGCGGTAGTCAGTATTTTTAAACACTTTTCTATTTTGTATGCCACAGTTCATGAAATATTCTTTGAATCCAGTAAAGGCTTAGCTTTGAATACCATGACCCCACAGTTATGGATCAAATAGTGTGGAGTCCAACCTATAAAATTCAATAAAACAACATGGAAAACGTAAAATGGTAATTTAAAAGCACGAATCGAATCGTTTCAAATTGGAACTTCGGTTAGTAAACCATTTTGAGTATAATATTTACATAGGATTGCATAAAAATTAAAAATTGTATCGGTTTCTGAAAACCATATTATGGATCAATTTTCATATTATGGATCAAATTGTGACATATTACGGATCAGTGCGCAAAATCAAGAGATTTTAAACTCAATGCATATGTATTGCATGGTATAGCGAAAGTTAACAATGTGTCATATATTACCACCCATTTTTGTCTGCTAAAAAATGAAATTTACGAACCTTGATGTTTTATTAGTTTTATCCTTAGTGCTATTGTCAGAAAATGTCGAATCCAATGCACAAAATAGCAGAAATCTACATTCTTTGGAAGTGATCCATAACAGTGGTAAACGATCATTTCCAGGTCCATATTATGGATCACTAGTTAGAAGTGCTAATATTCGATATTTAGAATCAACAATCAAGAAAAATGTTTTCCAAAGATGAATTCATACTAAATCGAAGCGAACGAGCATAAAATATGTTATAACATTTGAATTTTACCACCTGTGGGAGCTTATGAATGCTGACGGCACTTCTTACAGAACACGACCATATAATGTATAGCTGTGTGGTACCAACTAAACATTTGTCAAATACACCGTTATTTAGCGGTCGAATGTTGTGCTTAACATTACAAATGGTAGAAGACAAATAGTATAACATGGGAAAAATATGTTTTACGTCAACGTTTATGTTTTGAGCGAGTTATCCGATGTTGAACGCCAAAGTGATCCGTCACTGTGGGTGATCCGTAACTGTGTGGGTATGGTATAATCCATAGAAAATATAGTACTGGCAAGAAAAAAGTTCATAAAGGTTGATTCTCATAAAAAAAAAGTTCAAATTTAGGGAATTGTATAACAGCTTCTAATGAACCGATTGACCTGAAATTTTAAATACATCTCATAAATAGCTTGATGATTTAATTCTATTCTATTCAAGAGTTTGGAAGATATTTAAAAACTACTGTTTTGAAAGAAATACCATAAATTTTAAATTAAAATAATTTTGAAATGTGAACATTTACAAGCATGCAAGCTTTTGCCAATTTGTTAACTTAGATGAAATGAACATTTTGTAGAAAATTATACTTATAGTAAATAGTTTGTTTTAAAAACATCTTGTTATCAAAATTTCGACAATTTTGTCAAAATGAGTGAATTTTAAGAACTTAGACACTTTTGCATAGAATTTAATGATTTATTCACAGATCTAATATGAAGTTCAGTTCAGCAGTTCAAATTTCAGGTCAATCGGTTTGCTAGAAGCAGAGATGCAGGTCTCCAAACTTGACCATTTTGTATAAAAATTGGACTTTGTGTACTATAGTCATGCCAGTACTCTAAATCGTTTTTTTTTTGTTCAACCAGAGACAAACTTGAAACTTATAGTAAAAAGAATCAAAAGGAGCTTTGGAAAAAAACATCTTTGAAGATTTTCAGCAATTTTTACTCCATACAAAATATATAGAATTCCCTCACATCTTTGGACCGACCATCTCGTTTAAAACTCAAATTCAATACATTGGTTTGAGGAATCCCAAAACGTGCTGAATTTTGTATAAAGGGCCCCCTTTATGAGATATGAACCAGGCCCCCGAAGCCCAGATCCGACACTGACTGGATCTGCTTTCAAAATTACTTTGATGAAAAGGAGACATTTCACTTGAGCGCTTTACGTTTCAGGTACATACCACGCAATAAAGATTAATGTTTTTTAGATGAAAATGCTGAAGTTATAAAGCATCAATATTACTCAGCCGAGCAGACGTTATGTTTTTACTAATCAATTACGCCCGGATTCAGCGCCGATTAAGTTTCTTTCAGTTTTGGTCGGCGCGAATTTGTCACAAAAAATATTTTGGGCTTTCGTAGCAACCCTGCAATTCATATAAAACGGTTATAGAGATGCTAGATATCCGAGGATAGCTAGGTAATCCCGACCAGACGGAAGAAACTAGATTTACAGAATGTGTTCCCCTGATATGATTTTTAAATATCACCAGTTGTTATAAAACATGTACCGTTAGTAGTTAAAATAACAAAAATTCTAACAAAGTTTGCATCAAATTAAACTAAAATATAACAAACTCTGTTACAATTATATCAAAATTTTTACAGAATGTGTTGCAAGTATGTTACCAAATAACAAAGTTATTGCAAATTATGTTACTGTTTATGAAATCGGATCCCGACTAGAACCACATAACAAGATTATAACATATTTCTATCAGCCGCAGTTTGCAACAAACTTATAAATGCGATGTCAAAAATATAACAAATGTTGTTATAAATGTGTTACTAAAAATATAACAAGTTGAGAACAAAGCCATCTTGATAACAAAAGTTTATCAACTTCTGTTATTTTTAACTGCTTCTTATAGGAATGTGTTATAATTTTGTTATGTGGTTCTGGTCGGGATACGACATTGTAGATTTAATGCTTACAAAGTAAAACAACGGTTTGCTCGATACCCGTGTTCGGACAGTTAAGGTGATTATAAAATAAAGCCACACCTCAAATTTTCAAGAGCACAAGACTTGAGAACCAAACAGCGCTCCGCGTTGAAAATTTATCCTATTGGTCACCACCAGCAAGCAATCAATATGATTGGTTTTCAACGCGAACTGTTGTCAGATTCTCCAGTCTTGTGCACTTGAAAATTCAAAGTTTGGCTTCGTTTCATAATCACCTTAAACCAATCGATACCTGCTCTGAAATTGTTGCATAATGATCCATATTCACGCGATTCGTACTCGTCAGTTTGAATTAAGCGATTAAATCACAATTATTCGCTTATCCGACTCAAATCTATATTTGTACCATCGATTTGTGGCTATTACAATTTCCAACCCATTGGCAACTTCAATAACTCATTTAGCTTGTTTGATCATTGATCTCTTCCCCTCGTGTGAAATGTACATACACGACTACCTTATGTTTACCCGGCCCTAATCGTGATTATTTTAAACTAATCATAGTGTTTCCCCTTGCTTGTTCTTTCTTCCCTTTGACCCACAGAGAGTAATCAACAGTGCGCCGAACGCCAGCCACACACTTCGTGAGAAATCTGAATCATAATCAGAGCCACTAACGATTCAGCAGCAGCAGCAACAGCAGCCGCCTCCACGATTTAGTTGTAGACAATTACTCATTATTCCAAGACGATTAGCGGCACTTTGCGCGCGAAACCCAACGGAAATTGCAAGAGTGCGTGAGTGGTGCTGCACCTGATTTGACCTCCGTTCGGTTGCACACAAAGAACTTCGGCTGGCTGCAAGTGACGAACCCCGAAAGCCGGGTAGATCGGACAAACTCTCCCTGGCAGCTAGTGGAAAAGTACCGCCTCCAGTACAGTGGACGTGCAATTAAAATTTCGGTAGTCGTGAGCGCAAGTTAACGATTTCTGTGATTATCAACAATAACTTCATCAACGTTCGTTTGTACTGCTACTGCACCGTAAAGCTTAGCAGTCGTTATTGGTAGAAGAGTGCAGTCGGACAAAACCAGCAAGACCGGAGCAAGTGCACAGCGAGTGGCCAAGAGAGCAACATAATTAAACAAAGTAGTTTGGCAATAAAAAGGAAAAAATCGAGCAAGTGCGGTAAATGTGTCGAAAAGAAACCTCTACTTGAAGAGTCAGCCGGGAAAGATTGGCCAAAGTGCGAGTACATGTGCGCGGTAGTATTGTGAGACGTGGATTTAGGTGAAATTTTTTAAGAGAAAAGAAAAACTTGTGGTACTTGGTGGATGTGCTGGGGCAACCTGGTTTAGGAAAACCCAATTCCTTAAGTATTCCTAAGTACCGGACGGATTGACCGACTACTTGATCGTGAATTGCTGTGGAGTGAGTGGATAGAAGGAGAAGACAAGAAGCCCGTACAAAGCTCTGTGCATCCAGCAGCAGAAGCAGAAGCCATCGCCGCCGGTGGAAGATGTTAGTTCCGGGACATGTGGTGTCACTGTATGTGGCGACGTGCGGCTATAACGGTGCGGCACTTGGCTCCGACGAGAAGGAGATTGTTCTGCTGATTTACGTAATCATCGATGTGCAGACAAATAATGTAAGTACACCATCCATCATCATATCTGTAATGTGGCCCGTTTTCTCTGGTTTTCGATTGGGACCGGTCGCCTGTGAGTGTCGCACTAAGGGCATTTGACGAACCTATGTAGCCAAAAGTCATTTCTAAGATTGTTCTGCAAAAGACACATGAATATTTGTAAAATTATGCCTCTATTTGTTTGCCTTTATACAAGTTTATGTTTTTGCTGCATCCGTTCAAAATCAGGATTTTAAATATTTGCGAATACGGGCTGTTTCTGCTTTTCAGTAATTTACTCAATTTCATATACGTAGAGTAAAGTGGGGCAAAAGTTCGAGTGGGGCAAGAGTTTCTTTTTAAGATTTCTAGCTCAATTTAAAACAAAACTTATAAATGTCATGGTGGCTCGAATTCTATTCAAGTAAGAGACTTTCACTCCAAATATCATAAAACTTGATTGAGATTTGGAAAAGTTAAGGCTATTTGTTGTTTTTCGTCGTGAATATTGTAATTTTCGGTCAAACTTTCGTTGCATGGAACCGAATGAAGATTAAATCTTTTTAATTATTTTATGTAAGGGCGTATCTAGGCCTATCATAAGGATGCTTTGAGGTGTATTAGTTTTTGCATAAATGATTGGAATCCATTTTTGGCACATAGTGGGGCAAAAGTTCGAATCAGCGGGGCAAAAGTTCGACCCATGTATAAACTCACGGAAAAAAATGCAAATTGCCTAAAATCCACATATTATCTTCAAAATCAGCAAAAGTTGCCTGATCGTGCTAAAAAAGTCACCAAAATTTTACATTTCCACTTAGTTTTGCGAAAAACTGCTATTTTTGAGCATATTATAATTAACCCTGTTTTTCGAAAATTTTTGATAAAAAATTAGTGGGTATTTTTCGGCAAACTTAAGTTTACGGCTGGTATAAAGTATGCCTGTCATAAAAGTACCGATATCTTTTGATTTAGCCATCAAACTTATGCCCCACACTAGATTTGAACTCTTGCCCCACCGGTGGGGCAAAAGTTCGTTTAAGACAATCAATTTTGAAACTGTTATAACAAAAAATGGGTAAATATTTTGACACAAGTTTGTTCAGCAAAATTACAGCCAATATGCTAAAGGTTCATTGTATGGTATTTGTTTTGTTTCAACTGCTATTGTTTTCCTGGAAACTTTGATTATACCACTAAAGTCGAACTTTTGCCCCACCTTACTCTACAGGAAACTGTTGTCATATTAAATTTGTAAAAATATGAATATATATCATAGAATTCAAAACACAAATTCGTACACCTATCAAAAATTAAACATCTTCTTCTTCTTGGCATGTCGTTCTCACTGGGACAAAGCCTGCTTCTCAGCTTAGTGTTCTTATGAGCACTTCCACAGTTATTAACTGAGAGCTTTCTTTGCCAAAGCTGCCATTTTCGGATTCGTTCCTATTAATCGTATATGCCCAGGGAAGTCAAGGAAATTTCCATAACGAAAAGATCCTGGACCGACCAGGAATCGAACCCAGACACCTTCAGCATGGCTTTGCTTTGTAGCCGCGGAGTCTAACTACTCGGCTAAGGAAACATACACCACCTATAAACAAAATTTTATTGCTTTCCATGATTGATTAGTTGCACTTTTGGACAATTTATAGACTATGTCCGTCTGAAACATATTAATCTATGAAAAATAAAACGTTTTTCAATACTTGTTTTTAATTATGAATCGTGGTTTACGGCTAACCAGCCGAGTGGAAGCCTCACCCAGCACAGTTGCTGGCTAGTGTTGTATGCTATTTCCATACCTAAAAAATAATGCGCTCTCGGGTTTGGCATTGGATATAAATATAGATAAAAAGCGTTGTGTTTGGATGGGCATCTAATTCTTCCGAAAGATGTGCACTTTGCGAAAAAGGACCACGTGAATTTTGAGCTGAAAATGGAATTCAGGTTAACTTCTGCGTTCATGAGTCCTCTCATGACGTAGGGGTAACGCGCCCTAACTAGAGATCAGAGAGTCGTGAGTTCGATTCTTACTGAGAAGACGTGTAACTTTGTCCATTTAATCCAATTGCAAAGTACATTTTTCAAGTTTTGCTATTTAGTGCAAAGCTGGTAGCAAGTCATGTTTTAGTAATTTTCTCACTTTTTTCGACCTGGTCACTTAAAAATCACTGTTTCCAACAAAAAATCACTAAAGACACTTTTTCACAAAAATGATCACTAAAGACATTATTCGTGATAATGATATTTGATATATTTGAAGGCAAATACAATGTTGTTGGGAAATCTAAGTATCAAAAAAAATTGTGATTCCTGGCGACTTTAATCTGAATTTGCTGGCCAACATGTTTAAAAAAAATGTGAAACCAGGACCAATATCTGACAGACCTGTTGAATAAATTACTAGTGATCTTTCTATAGTAATCTGCGACTATAGAAGAAATCTTAAACATGCCATCTGATAGAATGTCATCAAAACTCCTCTGGAAGATTAGCCAGAAACGGCTTGCAAACAACCAAACAAATTGAATAAGTTTGTGAAATACTCATCCAACTTCAAATGTGAGTACTAATTTTGCTACAAATAATTATAGAAATTAAATTAGAAATTCCAACCTATGCAATATACATTTTTCCATTCAATCAATACTGTTTTTACATGACTTTGGTTAATTTTTTTGTACAAAAAACACGTTTTAGTAATGAATGCTTAAACATTGTTAGATAATAATGATACATTTCTAGTAATATTAGTGGCAATTCCCTATCGCCAAGTCCAGCTGTTCATGAATTTCAGCAACACATATGCGATTTCATTCGTTTACTGTTTGCTTCAAAATGTAAGTACCGGATACCCCCGTTAGGCTTGACCGCTTTCAATCTGACCAGTTTTTGAATTGATCCCCGCTAATTTGCACATCATTCAGATTAAATATAAGCATAAGCATAGATGACCGTAGAATTCGTAATTGCTACTCCGTGATTGACCTGAACAATCAAAGTTGCACAAAGATTTGATGAATAGGGCTCAATGTGCACAAATCGAGATTTCAAATTTTTTAAAGTCAAAGATGACTGAAAAAAAAACATGTATACTTATTAAAATGATGGTTATATGCCTTTTGAACATGTTTGGTTAAAAAAAATCTCAAGAACTTACATAATAATTTTAGCTACAAAATGGCTTAGTGGTTGTGCCACTTTTCCCCGTATGACGTTTCCCCAAATGTCACTTCCCTAAACATCATTTTCGATGAACTGTTCGGTGCTATGTTATTTCACCGAACGATCTGTGATACTCGAAAGAAGCTGAACGTCAAAGTACCGAATAGTTCGGAGATTTTATATAGCTTTTTTTGTGAATTTGTGGTTTATTTACGAAATTTTAGTAATTCTCAAATATCTCAGCTTTATGTTGAAATAGGTAATTTTATTTTTAAGAGAAATCCACGATAACCTTATAATACCAGAAGTAGCTTGTGTAGTTTTGCTTTGAAAGTTCAAAATATGCTCCATTTTGTAACCAAAACCTAGACCAGAACACTAAAAATTTTCAACTCTATAGCGAAGTTCACAGTTGTGAATATGGCCGAAAATTGATTTCACAAAATTTCGGTGTAAGGGTAAGCATTCTTATCTTCACCGAACTGTATGTTAAATTTTCACGGAATTTTGTAATATTGTAGCCTTTACAGGATTTTCAGTGAATTTTGAAACTTTTTGTTTGTCAGAAAAAAAAATATAGAATAATATTTTACAATTCTTGATTTGTGAACTATTTTACAGAATTCTTTTTTTATTTTAAGTGTGTTGTTCCGGGTTTAGTTAAAATCCGTAAATCCATTACATTACATATAAATAGTAGAAACTGGGCCAAACTTGTATCGAAAACTGATTTAGCAGCCTGGTATGCACGCAAGATGTTGTTAAAATTGCTATTATAAATTACAGTTCAGTAAATCATTCCTAATATTTGTGGGTTATAGATATTCAAGAAAATATTTTTAGATGTACATAAAGGTGATATGCGAGTCGGATACATTTTTTGGCGTACAGCGGTTAAATAAAATATTTGAATCACATATCTATACAGCCATTCCATGAAAACCGATCTAGTGGGTCTCCGAATTCCGTGCAAATTTGCTATTTTGTTCCTTATTCGAAATAAGGATACACGTATTTTTGGATTTTTTGATTAGGGTGACCATTTCCGAAATATCCAGAAAAATCGCGATTTTGCAAAATTTTTATTTATAAAAAAATTATAACTTTTGAACCGTTTGACCGATTTTCAATCTTTTTGGACGAAATGAAGGCTAAAGATTTTGACTTTTCGGGAAAAATATAAAATTTCACAAAAATTGTGTTTTTTACATGAAAAAACTCAATAGTTTCCGTTTTTTCGTGTTTTGAAGGCCTCGGGACCAAAGGGGCTATTGCTGCTCTCATTTTCTCTTCAAAGTTCAGAAAATTTTACGTAAACTGTCAAATTTTTAGCGATGTATGTATTTTAGTTTTTGAGATATATATTTTTGAAAATAAAAAATCAGTCATTTTTCATCGGCACACACTGTAGATCTCAGCGCATTAGATTTGTAATGTTTAAAAAAAATCATTACTTTTGAACAGCTCAACCGATTTCCAATCTATTTTTTTATGGAATGAAAGCTTAAGGTCTCAACTTTTCAGAAAAAATAGAAAAACATAGAAAACTTTAAAAAAAAAATTCACATTAAAAATATGAAAATTTCTAAAAAAAAAACTAGAAATTTTTATATTTTTTCACGTTTAAACATATTTTTATCAGATTTTTCAATTTTGTCTGAATAGTTGAAATTTTAAGCTTTCATTCCATACAAAAAGAAATCGGTTAAGCTGTTCAAAAGTTATAATTTTTTTTAAACATTACAAATCTAATGCGCTGAGACCTACAGTGTGTGCCGATAAAAAATAACTGATTTTTTATTTTCAAAAAAATATATCTCAAAAACTAAAAAACATACAACGCTGAAAATTTGACAGTATACGTCAAATTTTCTGATCTTTCAAGAAAAAATGAGAACAGCGATAGCCCCTTTGGTCCCGAGGCCTTCAAAACACGAAAAAACGGAAACTATTGAGTTTTTTCATTTTCACAACTTTTGTGAAGTTTTATATTTTTCCTGAAAATTCAAAATCTTTAGCCTTCATTTCGTCCAAAAAGATTGAAAATCGGTCGAACTGTTCAAAAGTTATAATATTTTGAAAAATAAAAATTTTGCAAAATCGCGATTTTTCTGGTCACCCTAATCAAAACATCCAAAAATACGTGTATCCTTATTTCGGATAAGGAACAAAATAGCAAATTTTCACGGAATTCAGAAACCCACTAGATCGGTTTTTCATGGATTGACTGTATATCTGAGGAGCGATTCCAGAATCTGGAATCCAGATAAATATTAGCCTCAAGGGGGCGAAAGTTAAAAAAGTTTGTGAAGAACTGATCTAATCCATTGTGGACATCCTCATGATTTCAATTTTCCTTAGTTTGAGTGATATAGTTTATGAACGGCCTCTGTTTTAAATATTTCTCAAAGCAAAACCGTACATAAATTCTTCTGAAGACTTGAAGATTAAGAAATAATACAGACTAGGGGAAAAGCACCAATTATTGGCCCATTAATACGATTTTGGCGTTCTTTGTATGAATATCCGAAAATTGGACCAGAACTCGGGTGAGTCGAAAATTAGTGATTCTCCTCGATATTATACACAGAAGATAGATTAAATTTACAAGCTCGCAGTATCTTCTATTTACTGTACCAGTAAAACTTGTTCTACTAATAACTACACATAAAGAATGCGAAAAACACCTCGAAACAGTTTTGGTCAGATAGATTGATTAAAAACCCCTTAGTTCGTCAATCGATTCGTAGTCGGTTGAAGAGAACGCCCCGGGCCTGGAGCGGAATTCCTGGCCGGTTTATTTTTCTACCCTTGTACCGAAACCACTTCTTCAGTTTTGACCCCTACCGGTCGCTTCCAAACACTTTTGCTGTATTTTTTCCTGGACTTGTGAGTTTTTTTTCTGCCACTCACGTCACCTCTCAACTTCTTGTTTCCCTCCGAAGCGCAAGTGATGATGCTGTGCTGGTAGGGATAATTATTCGCATCTACGTACGTAAGGTACGTAAGTATTGTGCTGCTTTTGCTGTGTCCAAGAAGAAGCCCGGGAAATGCTTATTTAATACAGACACTTTTTGTGTGACCAAGCCCGCTGCCGGGCGGCGGTGACTTTGGATGGATGCTCGAACCGGGTGGTGGTCATTTCATCTCTTGATGCTGAGGCTGATGATAATGATGATGATGATGGCGGGATTCACGGACAATCGGTCGGACGGTATGCGTTGTACGTACAGTGCAGACTACAGAGTTGACTTACCCATACGTATTACATACGATGTCGACGATGGATTGAACTTTGAGCCGGGTATCTTCTTCTTGGTTGTAAATATGCGTTGTGGATGGAATATGAGGTGTTTTCTATTTTTCAAGAACAGTCAACTCTCCATAGCTCGATATTGAAGGGACCATCGAGTTAGTGAGGTGTCGGGTTATAGAACACAAAACCAATGCAACTATGATCCAAGTAGCAATGAAAACCAACTTTTACTATGGTTCTCGAACTCGATATCGAGATACGAAATATCGAGTTAGGAAGAGTTGACTGTAGATAGATTTAAAAAATTGCTTCCATCAGTTGATCCACTATTGGAACACGACGGCAACTGCTGGTGCAAGGCAGCTTAATTTTCGTGGAAATATAATGATTCATATGACTCTTTGATTAGATGAAAAGCACACATTTTAGCACATTTATCGAAAAATATACGTTTTTTCCAGTGCTATAGTATTTCTCAGCAGACATTTTGCAGCGAGTTTGACTAGTTACTTAGCTCTGGCTATGCTGATAAGGCAAGTTTGGTCTGTCCGCTGTTTATTCAGGGCTCTCCATTTCTTTCTCTCGCGATCGATGCTGCACGAGTTGACGCGACGCGACCAAAGATTCAAACCTGAAAAGCGACTCCGCCTGCTTATTAGTCGTCATGTGTGTGGTCGATCACGTATGATCATCAGTGATCACGGCTTTAACAACTTTAAGAAGTTTCCAAGTGGCAACTAGGGTGAGGGAACATTATTTCGATTTATCAACCTGTTTTTGAACAATTTGTATAATGTTGGGTCCAGAATCTGACGCAGAAAACTTAGGAGTCAAGTACTTGAGCATTTCTCGTAAACTAGGTGATCGGCGAAACCAGCTCTAGTGATACACATTACCTCAATCCGAGGAAAGCTAATATAGCTAGCTATTCAGTCATTTTCATGATTTATGCCACCTCATGTAAAAACGCCTTGGATTGGGTTTCTTGGACTTTGCTCACCCATTTAGCGATGGCTATTTTTACAAATCCGTCACGCTCAATACAGCATCAGGGTATGGCGAAAAACCAAACCAACTACATTGACGCAGTTATGTGATATGTGTAAAACTGCGGCATTAGCCGTTGGGCGAATTGCTCGGCCCAATCGCGTCCCGCTTTCGGTCGGGTACAAAGTGCGCACAATCCAAACAAGTGCTGACTGGCAGTTTGTTTTGATTATTTTTTTTCTTCTAAAGATGAAGACGACGACGATGGCCAATCCGCGCGAGCGCCCGATAAGCAGCCAGCGCCCGTTTGAGAGCAGATTCGATGCACTTGTTCGAATAATGGATGGGTGTTTACTTTTCTGATGCGGGTTCAGAGTGTGTGAGAGAGAGAGAGACGAGACGAGACGGAGAGTGCGGGCTATGATCTCACTCTTGAACTTATACCGTAAGGATGGGAATCAATTTCAAGTGAATAAATATTATTAGCGCTCTTTTGAACGAAGTTCAAAGTCAGTAACTCTGACTCAGTACTTCTATCATATAGATCGAATTACTAGAATTATGTTTGCAAACAGCTTATTTTGATTCACATAATCACTTGTCAAGCTTTTGAGTGGTATCTCTTATCTGTATTTCCTCTTTTTTTAAATTTCTTTATTAGTATCATTCCAAACATTACTTTCATTTCTTATATCTAGGTGTTCTGTGTTATTAGACAAAAATATCATCCTAATTTGGTAAAACAAATTTAAGATTTTATTAACATTTTTCAACAACATTTTACATTTCATTTGCCGTAGCAGTTCAGATTTTTTACAGGTGAGTTGATTTCACCTGCTTATAAGAGAAAGAAAAAACACGTTTTCAATTTACTTAACCTAACCTAACCAAAATATATAACGCATTAATCGTGGCAATAGAAGATTGTATCGATTTTTGCCTGAAATTATTAATTATTTTATTTGACATTTGTTCCAATGTTTCAACATTGGATATTCTATGTAACTCATTGGTACTATACCAGGGAGGAAGCTTCGAAATTATTTTCAACATTTTATTTTGAATTCTCTGCAGAGCTTTCTTCCTGGTATTACAACAGCTAGTCTATATTGGTACATCATACAACATGGCTGGCCTGAAAATTTGTTTGAATATCAAAAGCTTGTTCTTAATACAAAGTTTTGATTCTTAATTAATAACAGGATAGAGACATTTACATATTTTTGAGTTTTGAAAGCATTAGGAGAAATCTTCCATTTTTGCAAGGATGAAGACAAAATATCCAAACTTTTTTGCAATCGACTACAGATGACACGCAGGTTTTGTCCTTTGGCGGAGAGGCCTGTGTCATCCGCAAACAAGGATTTATGACATCCCTGAGGTAACTCAGGTAAGTCAGATGTAAAAATATTGTATAATATTGGTCCCAAAATGCTGCCTTGGGGAACACCAGCTCTTACAGGAAGTTTTTCAGATCTGGAGTTCTGATAATTAACCTGAAGTGTACGATTTGACAGATAACTTTGAATTATTCTAACAATGTGTGTTGGAAAATTAAAGTTTTTTAATTTTACGATCAAACCTTCATGCCAAACACTGTTGAATGCTTTTTCTATGTCTAGAAGAGCAAAACCAGTAGAATAGCCTTCGGATTTGTTGGAACGTATCAAATTTGTTACACGTAAAAATTGATGAGTGGTCGAATGACAATGGCGGAATCCGAACTGTTCATTGGCAATAATTGAATTTTCATTGATGTGGATCTATATTTCCTAAAATAGCTTGTGGTAAACGGCTAATTGGTACTATTCTGGAGTTGTGCAATCAGGATCATCACAATTTTAGTTACGTTATAACTATTTTCATCGAGTTTTTACGGTGAGATTTACACTATTCTACAATATACGAACTTAAGGTAAAAATGAACCGAAGCCCTAGCTGGACTTTTTTAAAGTACAAACCTAGAGAACTAAATAGCCGATCACGCTGTAAATTTCAACGAATGTTCACCACAAGTAACAAATCGTGCAAGTTTGCAGCGATTTTTTGTTTTTAGACGTGAAAATAATATTTTTTGGTCAAACTTTCATTACCTACCTACAACAAAATGAAAATAAAACATTATTAGATTCTTTTATGTAGGACTTAGCTGAGCCTATCCTAAGCATGCTTTGAGGTGTATTAGTTCTTGCGTAAATGTTCAGAAACCAATTTTGTTCCTTAGTGGGGCAAAAGTTCTAATCAGTGGAACAAAAATTTCTTTTGAATACTCTTGCAAATTATTCAAAACCTACATAGTATCCTTAAATTTAGCTAAACATGCCTGATAATGTGAACAAAGTCACAAAATTTTCAACTTTTACCTCAGTTTTACAAAAAAACTGCTATTTTTGAGTATATTGAAATTAACCCTGTTTTTGGCAAATATATGGCCCAAGTTAGTGCATATTTTTATGCAAACATCATTTTACGACAGATAAAAGGTATTCGACAGATAAAAGGGCCCAGATAGCCGTAGCGGTAAACGCGCAGCTATTCAGCAAGACCAAGCTGAGGGTCGTGGGTTCGAATCCCACCGGTCGAGGATCTTTTCGGGTTGGAAATTTTCTCGACTTCCCAGGGCATAGAGTATCTTCGTACCTGCCACACGATATACGCATGCAAAAATGGTCATTGGCACAGTAAGCTCTCAGTTAATAACTGTGGAAGTGCTCATAAGAACACTAAGCTGATGAGCAGACTCTGTCCCAGTGGGGACGTAATGCCAGAAAGAAGAAGAAGAAAAGGTATTCTCAGTACAAAAGTATCGATGTTTTGTGTTTTAATCAGCGAACTTTTTTCACACACTTGATTTGAACTCTTGCCCCACCGGTGGAGCAAAAGCTCTTTAAGACAATCAACTGTCATAACTAAAAATGGGTGAATATTTAGACACAAGTTTGTTCTGCAACATTTTAGCCAAAATGTTGAAGGTCTACTGTGTGGTATTCGTTTCTTTTCAAGTATTGTAGATTTTCTAAATATATTGATTATACCACAAAGGACGAACTTCTGTTAAATTTTACTCTAAGCTATTTTCTAGAAGTTACTTGAAGTGAATGTAAAAAGTTCCATCGTTATTAGGTAATTTCATTGTTTAAATTCTCTTTAACATTTTATACTTCTTCAAAATAAGTGCTTCAAAAATTGCTCAAAACATTCTCTTGATTGTGAAAGCTCTAAGAATTAATGCAGATTAATTTTCGTTTGGACTAGAGGGATCGCGTATTTAAACTGCTGCCCGGCGTACGGCCTTATTTGGTGTGGCCCGCTGAAGGTTCGAAGAATCTCATCATATTTGGCCTGTTGACTATTCTACCAAGCCGAAGTTAAAACATACAAAGGTTAACTGTTTATGTTTTCAATGTAGTTTGGAGCTAATTTTATAGCTCGGTAATTATTTAAGTAGTTTGTTTTCAAATCTTCTTGAATACATGACTTTTTGAATGATTCAAATTCTTATCTTAAATTCTGGACATTTTACAGCAAGATGTTAATTAGCAGGTTGAAGTGTATTACGCATTGAAAAAAAAAAAATAAAAAATAAATAAATGTGTGGTAAATATTAATATCATTAGGATTAAAACATCAATGTTTCTACAATGACTTCCTTCAACATTCAATGAATAAGCCTGAACAAATCCCATTTTAAATCATAATTTCACTGAATCATTCAAACAACTGTCGAAAAATCCTGGAGAAATCATTTTACCAACACCTGGGCGTGATTTACGCAGAATTTTTGGCAAGATTATTAAAAATACTGGGTTTTCACAACATTTTGAACAGGAATTTTGGAGACTTATACACATGACCTTCACGGATAAAATTGGCAAAATTCTCACAAAATCTCCATCAGAATTCCATCAGAATTCGAGCCTTGATTTTCAACGAATTCAATGCGTAATTTTCTAAAATGCTGAGTAGCGTTATACTTTAACCCTATGTAAGATTTTGACAGAATCTTAAGTGAATTTATTATAGAATTGTGAGGAGGTTAGTGGTTAACATTTCCAAATATCTCAAAGTCGGAATTTGAAATGATTATTGGGTGAGATTCTGAAAGAATCCTGGGCACAACTGTTGTAAAATGCTGTATATTCTGGCCAAGATCTTCGTAAAAGCTTGATCAGGATTTCAACATGTTCAGAGTCATTCTTATTCTTAAGTATGATTATTTTAAAATATTCTGGATAGATTATAATATAACTTTGAAAGGCACACTCACAATCTTCGGCGAGACGCTTAGCATTAAATTTGCTTCAATCAATGGTTTCATGAGATCTATTTACTGAAATTTGTCACGCTTCATGCGAATATTTGTGCGTTTAAAACAGTGGCTCGTCACACAAAGTTGTTTCTGCGATTCGGCCTACAGTTCAAAAAGGTTGGGCAGGCAAGGTACACAGTAAAAAATAAATTTATATCGTACGAAGTTATTTCTGGCTATGCAACAATAATCGGACGTAAGTCAATTTAATCACATCCATTTCACTCCCTTCTCTCAGTGTGGTGAGATTATCGCGTGGTATCGGGTAGGACTCTCACTCGCTAGACCAGGGTTCGAATCTCGGTCTAAATTTTACATATTTTTAATTTCTCAAACCGGTTCTATCGTTTGATGGTTCAATTTCAAAGTTTATATGTTTAAGAGATTTCAAAGTTTATATGTTCAAGAGATGTAATTGTTCACCCGATTTGTGCCAGGACTGATGTGCAGCAAGAATGACGTGATATTACAATTGTTTTTTTGCTGTGTATAAAGGGTGTACCGTTCATAATTCGCACAAACAACACTCATTCTAAAATATAGAGTTTTTATCTGATGATCGCCAAAATTTCAGGGAGTAAAAAGAAAAAATCAAAGTTAGTTTTGGCATCATTCATTTATTTTGTTTCTTCTTAATTTTAACCTCAATCTCATCCATTAGGTTTTGCACGACCTCAAAATCGACAGTTTTTTTTAGAAGGTCCTCCTTCATAATGGCCCAACATTTTCAAAAGTCAAAATGGGGGACCCTTCTATATAACTGAGTAGTCAATGGGTTACATGCATGCCCTGATCCGCTACTCGCCACATAGTAACGCACATGCGCTAGTGCCTATGTGCGAAAAATCGCTAAAAGGTAACGCGAAAAATATTTGTATGGCGAAATGCATCTAACGAATTATTTCTCAAAATTGGGAACTATTTTCCAAAAAATATTTGGTACTGGTTGTGCGTGATGAGAAAACTTCTGCTGATCAACTGTGGACAAGAGCAAAACAGGTAATCCATTATTGAAACAATAATATACATTCAAGCAATATTCATGTTTGGGATGGGAAATAATGGACCTTGTGTTCATCTACTGTTAAAGTCATTTTCAGTTTTTATTTAGTAAAGAATAATATAACGATATGACCACTTCAGAGCTGATAGCGGCTAAGTGTCCTAAAAAAAAAGAACTTTAGAGAGCTCATGGCTGAAAAATGAAACCAAAATGAGACAGAACAGGAACCACTTTTCGATAAGGATTCCTCAACTAATTCAACCAGACAACTCTCAAAGCATCTTTGTAAAAGTTTATGTGGGATTTAATGATTTTCTTCAGAAATTCCATCAGAATGTAATTCAGGTATTTGCATAAAGTTTGCTTCAACCATTAATTTGAAGATTTCTTCAGGAGCACATTGAACGATTCTTTCAATTTCCAAGGAATTCCTCCTGAACTTTCATTCGAGAAATCTAGAAAAAACTCAATCAGAACTTATACAGACAGATTTTTTTTTTCCAGTGATTACCTCAGAAAATTTCCCAAAGGAGTTCTCAGATAATTGTTATATGATTTCACTAGGAATATGATCAAGAAGATGTTGAGGTAATTTTCAGATTTTATTGGAGGAGATTCCTTAAAAAAAAACCAAACGAAATAGCAAAGATATCACTGATGAAATATATGATAAATTCCTACAAGAGAGAAGTCTTTCAAAGATTTCCGAATCTCTTCTGGTTTCTTGAGTATGTTTTGGATGAGTCTTCAAAGAAATTAGTAATGATATAATTGAAAAATTACCCTAACAAAATTTGTTAGAGGAAATTTCTGGAAAATCTCGGGTGAAACTCTTTGACGGTCTACCGGAATAATTACTGTAGGGTTTTGTGTTTAAACATAACAAATTGAAGAATCCAAGAAGAAAATGACTTCGAAAATAATTCCAGAAATCTTTGAAAGCAATCCTAATTTATGGAGAAATTTATGAGGAATCCTTGGTTGGATTTATTGTGAAATTCTTGAAAAAATCCTTAAAGATTTTATGGAATGATCCCTGGAAGATTTTATGGAGCAATTTCTGGGATAATAAGTGAAGTAATTATCAAAGGATTGGTTTTGAAAACGGCTGAAGGTATTTCTGAAAAATTGCTACAATAGATTATCGAGGTAATTTTACACGTATTACACCAATCGCAATCGTAGAACGAACCTTTGTTATTTTCTGTTCTTTTCTCTAGGAATATTTTTGGATAACTCAGTGTAATACCAAAAGAAATTGTTACAAAAAGAACTCTCGTTGTAATTCCGTTGTTAGACTGCTAATGGATTTTAGGAGTTTTGAAAAAAATCCTCTTAACATATCTTAAGAATTCATTTAAGAAATTTCAAGACAAATTCCTGGGAGGATTACTAGAGGAATCTCCTCAAAAATTCGTGTGGGGAACCCTGGAGAAGTTTTTGTGCGTAAAACTAAAAAATGCTCTGTATGAATCTCTATAAGAATTACCGAAGATGAAAATCTATGGAACTATGGAGTAGTCATGTAGTACAGGTCGGACTCGATTATCCGGAGACTCGATTATCCAGGGACTCGATTATCCGGGATTCGATTATCCGGAATTTTAGACTCGATTATCCGGAATTTGTTTTTTGATGTTCTTGTTTTTCAATTTTTATGCATAAATCTGAGATAATTTGGTATTGAAATATACAATATGAATGGTTTTGCAATTTTGAACGTATTTAAGAAAAGGGGGGTTGAAAAAAGTGTTTTTTTGTGTATGCTGGTCGAAATTTTATTTTTTCTTGTAGAGAGCCCTACTGTTCCTAGAAATAATTTCTGGCTACGCCACCGGATCATATAAATCAAACAACAAAAAAAAAAGATAATATTTAAGTTCTTTTATCGAAGAATTCAATTTTTTTCTTAGTGATTCGATTATCCGGAGTGAAAAAAAAATCGATACTCCGGATAATCGAGTCCGACCTGTAATGTAGAAACTATTGTGTACAAAATTCATTTCGGCTTGGTTCAGGATATGGCTCAAAACTGTTTCCAAAACCTGTTCATGTCTTCCTCAGGCTTATAGAGGGTCCACCTGATATTCGATGATTAACAGAAGAATGTATTTTTGAATCCAAAACCACGATATTCTGTTATAGATGATATAGGGGCCCCTACCTATTACCATTGCAGGGCTCCTCCAAACCTGATTTTCCTTGCCCCAATACTTTTCAGTTTGTCAAAAACTCAATGTTTAATGCTATGAGAAATTTTCACCATGATTTAAATCAGGGGCCGGTGCGGACCGCACCCCCATAGCTACGTTTGTGCGAATTTTAAACGCCTTTTTGCAGGTTGTTGAGTAGTTGTACCATTTAGAAGGTTGTTGAACTTTTTTGGATTCGGGTTTTGAGGCTTTTTCAAAATTTGAGATAGTTTTCAAAAAGGCTTAGAGCCAAGGTTCAATTGTGAGATTTTGTTTTCAATTTTTTTTATTTTATTTATTCCAAAAAACGTTGCTTTTAATTTTCTATTGCAGATCCTGCGATATAATTTCCGAAGCTATATCTCTAGTACGTTGAAATTGCCATCTCCTCACGTTTTAAGACGGATCATGCATTTGTTTGTCCAATTTACGTATAACATTACTTCCCAGACAACCAGAATTCGCATAAAAGTACACGTAATAACTCGTTAATTTATACAAATTACATCAAACCCGCAAAACACGGTGGATAAAATCGTCAGATTGATGAGTTTCCTCGCATAAAAAGCTTTTTTCTGCGTTCTTTTATACAATTTTTTTTCGTCCCGTACACTCGTGCGAAATAAGTCGAATCAATCCGTAGCAGCTGTCAAATTAACATTTGTTATCATAAGTTAAGTCGTATAAGATCACAGGTTAGTTCGGTAGAAAATTGATGCACTCGCATTGTATGCTATTATTCATCACATAATACATGCACGTATATCGCCTCCACTTTTGTACGTAGAAGGTCTTTTTGCGACATTTTATAAGTGAAATTTTGCACATACAAAGCCTCCAGGTGTTTTCGTTATATGTACATTTTGGTTGTCTGGGTTATTCTTACAATTTACAGTATTCTTCATTCATAGTAGTGATATGTTAGCTCATAACAAGCTATCTACCAGTCGAGACAGTAATGTACAAATACGACAACGATTCCTTAAAGCCATTTAGTGGATAACGACGTCATAGTCAAAGGTCGCCACACACTTGACCTTCGACTATCGTCGTCTATTTCGCTAGCGTACATTCGTGTCGATATCGGCCGGGCCGGAACGCATGGGAAACCTCAAGAACCAATTTATGACGGCACTTCAAGTGGGATCCGCACTTCGAGTGTGTCTCTTCATTCTTTGGAGCCGAATCAAATATAGGTTGTCGGCTTTCGGAACGGGCGCACTTAGTTATGCACATTTATTACCGTCCGATTGACAAAGGCCTGCCATTTGCTGCGGTGAAGTCGTCGTCGCCATCGATCGGTCAATGTGAATAGATATGGAGAGAGTCAGTCGTCGGGACCCGGGCTAGGTAGGTGCTGCCCATCAAAGCTGCATTCAAGATTGACCTTTGGACGCGGTAACCCCATCGGCATGGGATCAGCAGAACTGGAAATGAATTTTTCATTAGCGATGGATTTTGCTCGGCACCGTCCGAAGTTCCCCGTGGACAATGAAGGCGTAAGCTGTTGCAGAGTGTGTTTCACGTTTTGTATTTCGTTTCGGTGCAGGTATGGGTACAGGAATGTTTCTTCGTTTTCTCCCTTTTTATATTTTGAAAGTAGAACGGAAATAAGGCGGTGATCGCCCGGATGATAATATGCTGATTTTGCGAAAATGGGTTTCGGAAGCACTTCCGTTGGAATAGCGGAACTGTTGGTTCGAAGTGACAACTAAATTCAACGTTTTTTTTCGACTGCATTGTTTGGTAGTAGTGTATAGTTAGCGTTTACCAGTCGATACGGAAGATCGTGAGTTCAAGCCCAGAGGCAGATATTAAGGTACTTCTTCATATTTATTTCGAGAAATTCTGATTTGTAAACCTTAAGGACCTTCGACTACCACTCAATTTTTACGTTTCACGAATTTGATTCGTTTTTTCGAATCTGAAAGCTATTTTGCTTATCTCGACATAGAAAAACACTTGACAGTATTTTACATGAAGTTTTGATTGTAAAATTTAATACGTTTTTAGAATAATTTAAAGATACCTCAGTGTCATAAATCGATTGATCGTATCATCAGGCATTTTCACAAAAGGACTTGTGTGTCATTTGTAGTAGATTTCTAAAAAGTTAGGTATTGTTTCTTCATACTTGCAAACGGAAAAGATGTCTCCAAATGTTTTAAATACTCAACTTATAATATTTCCACATAAACCAAGAGCTCTTTAGGGAAGATTCAAATATGACGTCCATCGTTTTTCTGCATTTCTGGACCCCCGCTGACAAAGGGGGCACGCTTTTTCCAATACCATGCGCTGTCACACTTTCGTAGATCCCCTCCCTTCCCCTAATTATGGACGTCATTTTTGGATGACCCCTTATTCGAAATCTTCAAGTAGACTTGCGGTCACGATGAGAGGCGTTCCAGTAAATTGCACTGATGAAGTTAAGTATCTTAGACTAAGCAAAATAAAAATTTAATTTTTGGATAACAAGCAGCATGAATGTTGCTTATTTCTTTCCGCTGCAGTTTAAATCTTTCTATTATTGCGGCGCTTATATTAAATCCACATCCAGCGGCGGCGGTAACGCGCAGAAGATATGCGCGCAATTCAAACGCAACGTCAAAATTCAAGTATGCTTGGATTTTTTCGTTCTTCAAGGACGCAAATGTTTCAAATTTGCTAAATCTGAAACATTTGGTGATTTTCATTATCACTGCGACGGTATATCGACATTTTCAGATAATCGCATTACGTGGATTTATCTTGCAGAGCACAATACTAACCAAAACTGCGCATTTTGTTACACAAAGCGCACTTCCCAGCTTACGCCACCTTACTTTACTACCTATAACGATGTCTTCCCAAATGCCAATACACTGATTGCCTCATTTACTAACAATCACCGAGCTAAACTAACGAATCATCTCATCTAGTTGATTAAACTCTATTCAAAGAGCTCTCGCTCTCGCCATCCTTTGGCTCACGTGTGTCTTATCCACTGCAATCTTCCCCACCTTCCCCCTATGCCCCCATACTGCCCGTAAAAGCATAACTGTCGCATGTGGATTTGCGAGCCAACACGTTTTTTCATCACAATATTCTTGTCTTAATATGTACTACACATACAAAAATTAACACACTTTATTTAGGAATTTCGTGGAAAAATATTTCATTAATGTGGTTGTTGAAAAATAAAGGTATAATAGAAGAGAAGAAAAATTTCAAACTTTGAGCGTTATTTGCTCAACATGGGACAGTTATGTTTTTATGGCCATAGTGGAGATACAAAATCCTCTTCGGGCGCCACAATTTTCATGATGTATTTGCTGTTACTGCTACTGGATAACCGCTTTGCTACTACTACTACTCAGTGCTATTCTCCAATTTCGCGCCTAGCCGAGCACACAAAAGCAAATTAATGGCCGAAGCACCCGGCTTCGGGGTCGGAATAAGTGGCGAAAAAATAGAAAACGATACATTTTGCTTATGAGAGCTTGTTCCAACAATTGGTGTGGTGTGTACGATAGAAGCGAGGGGGTGGGAAACGCCATTTATGCATCCACCCACCAAAAGTGCTCCGTAGAAATTGGGTTTTGGAGGATGCCAGAAGAAATCGAATTGCTTTGTGTATCGTCAAAGACCATATGATAAAGCCGCATTATATGCAGACATACACTATGCTTGTTGACTAGGTGCTAGAAGTTCTCGTTATGTTTGTAAAAAAACACTCAAAGTAATGTTTGTGACTTACAAGTTAAACTTGGACGAACAGTATACAATATAATACTTTTTGAGATATAGGGTATCCGTCCTATTAAGAAGGACTTAAGCACGGTGTTGAAATTAAAATCGTACACACTAAGCTCTTACGGTGAATTTCACCGTAATCTCAACTGCTGAACAGTTCGGTGAAATAAAACACCGTAATTCCGTCCAAATTTTACGGATTACGGTGATTTTTCACCGAATACTGTAAAAATTTACCGTACTCCGTTAATTTATTTCACCGAACTGTTCAGCTGTTGAGATTTCACAGGAATCCGTAAAATAATTTAAGTGTGTATTTCAGTGTCCTAAATCTAAATTTTGAAGTATTTTGCAATGTGACGTGTTAAAACTATCCTTTAGTATAGTTTATTATAGGGAAGTAAAAATTAATTTTTGGAATCGAACAAACATTTTTTAACATCAATCTGAAGCTCTTCCTCTGTCCTATTATTTCGGTAGTGCCGTCCTCCCAAATAACAATTTTAGTTTTATGAATTACTTCCAGGGTGCTATAAATAAACGCCCATAAAACTACGATCAAGGCACTGTTGCTTTCATCGCATCCCCCAAAACCTCTTGTAGATTAGAACGTGACTAGTTGGCCCACTCTAAAAGAGGCTATGAAATGTATAATTATGTCACACGAATAAAGCAAGATAACATTTATGGTAGCTATTTTGAGGCCACCTGTTCTAGATGAATGTTGCTTCATCTTGAAAATGATTTTATCATAACGTTGATCTTGCCGAATTTATTCCAACGTAAACAAACCAAAATAAGATCGAAAACATCAAATAATAATTTGTCTCGTAGTGCTTGGTAAATATTTGAAGAAATTTATTTTGATATAGTGCGCAAATCTTTAGTGTCGAGTGAGATTTACTGTGAAGTGTGATGAAAAAGAAGTTAAATTGCGTGTCCCCCCCTCTGAAAGTGATATATTTCAAGTTATTTAGCGTTTGCTAAAAGAAACCGCCAGGAGAAGAATAAACCATATTCAACATTTATTGGTTTGTATGGGCAGTAATTGAGCTTTTATATTTTATCAGTTTAATCATCATACCATAGCATTTTATGAGTGAATTCATGCAAAAAATTGATTTGAAAATAGTGAAATTATGGCCGGAACCATAATTGATAGATTGTCATCGACAAATGCTGTTTTGTTATCATAAATACATGAATAAGGGCACACTGTTATGATTCGGCATTTGTGGATGTAAAATTGCCGTAATATATGCTGATTTAAGATGATTCAGCTTTTTTTCGCTTTTTATGGTAACTAAGCAGCATTTAACAAAGTTTGACAGTTCGGGCGTGATGTTTTGAAGAAAATACGCGAGAAAAAAGAAAATGGATATCAGTTTTGCATTTTCCCATTGGGAATAAGTGTTCCTTAGTAATAACGCAATATTAGTGACATTATATTGGAGGGAAAGTATTAAATTTGCAATGCTTATAGTGTTTTCGCATCTTATGAGCCCCAATACTGATTTGGGAGGTATTAATAAAGTAAGTCATCAGAAACCAAGTGGAAGTCATGCAGCTTAAAAGCAGCTTTTATGACAACAAGCTGTATTATATCAGTCTGTTCGACGCTCAAACGGTTTTTGGTGGACTTATATAGTTTCCTTTTGTTCGGTTTCTATTATCGGCAATCAGGCAAATGACAACAATACTTTTAAACACCACATGCACAAAAAGTTCATTAATGTTCTTAGGCACTATATTTTAACTTATTATGAATTGATTCTTAAGAATTCGTTACAGTGGCACAACTTAAATTTAACATTGATGGACAGAAAGGTACGGATGCGTATTGCTGATATGGTGAGATAATTGACACTGATCTGCTGTAGAATTGGTTACATGCGTCTCGTAAACAATTACAATACCTATGCATCGTTTGTATCGTTTCTGGATGCTGCGTGCAAAGATCTTGCTTCACACAGCTAAAATGGTCGGACCAGCAAACAGCAGTCTTCCATGTGTGGATCATCCGTTCTTAGTTGGTGGAGACGTAAATGTAGCGACAAAATGTGGGTTGTGGTTTTTAACGATAAACTGCAGAAATTGTAATCCAACACAGTATTTTATCATAGCCGTAACAAATAAGAGTCGTTCAGCCATGGCAAGCAGTTTAAATAAGGTATTGTACGCTGCAATAAAGCTGATTTTGTAGCCACTAAATTTTGACTCTATGTTTTGGCTCTAAAAGGTTTTGAAAACAGCCAAGAGCCAGCCAAGAATTACAAAATATCATCTTTTGGCAACGTTAAATGTCGCCTCTAAGTATTATAGCAATCACGTTACTGTCATTAAACATTAATAAATCCACACGAAATCCAAGTTGCTGTGGAATTGTTACTTGGGATTATTGCGGTATACAAAAAAAACATAGATTTTATTACATTCAGTATACAGTAGGGGTTTTTCTCGGCCAAATTATCTGAAACTTTGCCGTAAGAAGCACTTTCATACGACGCATATTGGGGCCAAATATGAGTTCAGTAGCTTTCAAGTGCCAAGAATAGGATCCGGCTCCCTACCATTCAATTTACTTCCAACTACAATTTTTGTCTTTTGACATATATGCGTATTTCGATCTCAATTGTATACGACACTGCAGACGGCCTTGCAGTTGAGATTTAAATACGCTCATCTGTCCAAGGATTCCAATTCTAGTTGGTATTGAAATCGTTCCTAGTAGTGAATTAGATTTTTCTATTTACAGGTATTTCACCAAATAGCTTTAAGAATTATTACCAAAAAAGTTTAAGTAAAAAAGTAAGAGATGCACATTCTCAAAATTTAAGACAAAGTATAGCTCTTTGATTAAACGAATAATAATCATAACTTGGTAGATGTTGCGCGTATACATTTTCGAATAAGGAGGATACAAATACGATTTTAACTTTTTGTGAACAATTTTGGAATGGTGAGATTAAAACATGCAGCGGACACATCAAAATTTCCGATATTATTTATACCCCTTCTAGCACTAAACCGAATTGCGCCTTCCGCTATTTTACTAGCGCTGCCATCCCTGTACGTTGAACCTAATGTCGGAAGTAGTGCGCTGTATAGATCATGGGATGGCATGGAAGGTAGCGCTAGTAAAAAAGCGGAAGGCGCTATTCGGTTTGGTGCTAGAAGAGGTATACAAACAAACTAAAGAACGAATCCAATCACCATAAAACTTTCGTCCGACGTACGGCTCAATGCTAAGTAGTTTTAGTCGATTTATTTTAGTTGTATTACTGCAGCACATTTTTTAAAAGTGTCGACAGTTGAAAATTAAGGTATTTCCAGTTGTTAAATTACGAGCAGCACAGAGGCAAATGTTCTTATACCGGAAAATTTAAAACTTTTCCAAAACGAATTTACAGCAGCAAAATCACATTCGTCCATTGACTTATTTTTTGTGAATAGCTTCAAAAAAGCACACAAATCTTAAAAATTTTACAAGGAGAGAAAAGTACCATATAGCTCATATTTGATGTGTTTAGTTTGTTTCGGGACTGTTGAAATGCGCTCGCTGGGACGCCGCTAGATAGAATGACTCGACAACAAAAATGCACTCGAATGTCGAAAGTCTATGCAGCGGTTTTCATCTCGTGCTCGGCGGAGCACTTGGTTGGAAGCCTTTGCAAGTGCTCCGCGACAGTACTTTTTGCTTAAAAATACGATTTAAATTATACCAAACCAAGGCATACCAACAGTTTTGTTTCAATTTTAGACCACTGTTTCGTACCCTAGGTTTGTGCTCTTAAATAGACCTTATGTTGTTCTCGATGTTATGGTAAATGACATAACAAAGTTTTTGTGATTCCGCTGCAAATTAATCAACTTTTCATTGATGAGATGCACTACATAATGACCTTCTAAAAAACAATGCTGAAAAGTACTACTTTGTGCGTGTTTTTTGTAACAAAATTTGTTATAATTTTGGCTGGTTAGTAGTTAAAATAACAAAAACTATAACACAATTTCCTCTACACTAAACAAAATTGAAACAAAATATGTAATCATTTAAACAAAAAATGTAATTATTTATGATTCAAATTTCAAACAAAATTTGTTATAAGCAATTGCGCTCAAATTTTTATAACAAATTGTGTTACAATCATGTTTTAAATTGAAACAAATTTGAAACAACTTTTTTTACTATAACTGATTTTGTTTTAATAATGTTATAATTTACTTCATCAACTCAATGTGCTTCTAACAAAAATGAAACACAATTTGTTATTTGTAACAAATCTTGATATAATTGTGCTGCAATTTTGTTGCAATTTACTGGTCGGGAAAAAATCCAATTAAACTCGACAAAATATTCTATAACTTTCTAGATGTTAAAGTTTTGTTGGAGTACTTATCCTCGTCGAAAAAATATCTCAAGAACATGCAACTTCAATGATAATCCAAATTTTGATACCGGTTATACAACATTAAAAATATTTTACGAGTTTTAAAAAAATATGAATATTTCCGTGAATGTTGAACTAGTGGTTAATCCATATATACACATCAATATAGACTCAGAAAAAATACTTCGCTACAGAAGCTCACAAAACCAAAAGTTCGAAAATTTCTTAAGCGAAGCTATTCTGCCGGTTATAATCAGAATTTTGAAATATTTGAGGAAAAATCATAAAAAGTTACAATTAGATGCCCAATTGTCACACCTTAAGTCTCAATCAAATAAAACAAATCTTTCTAGATTAGAATTAAACGTTCATAAACTCAAAATTAATTTAAATTATTTAACTCATTACGCGTGGTATAGATGGATAAATTATGGGTGAAAGAATGAAAAAAAAAATCCACGTGCTCGGCTGGGATTCGAACCCAGGACTGTAGTATGCATGGCATGGATGGATGTGGGTTGTGAAAAAGGTCTGCGTGATCTGTGGGGATTTGAATTTGAAAGTTCTAAGTTATTGGATATTCCTGAAAGAGTGCCTAAAGATTTCTTCAAAAATAATTCTTAATGAATGTTTGTAAAAATCCAGAAGAACCGCTGAAGAAGTTCTTAGAAAAGTCCTGAAAAAAATCTACAGGAATTCAGATTTCGGTCACTGCAAAGTACACTGTTACCTCAATATACGAACTAAATCGGGAATTCGTAAATTGAATTTGTTCGTAAAACGAGGGAACTTAGTTCGTAAGACAAAGTTTAGCCTTTTGCAGTCTACTTTTGAGATTTTTTTTTATTATTTTGAGAAATTTTGCTTTTTCAGTATCTCTATAATATTATTGATTTATTTGGTTCTCTATCAGGCTGAAATGTGTGCAAGTTAATGTTTTCCATGAATTCCTTGGAGTTTTTGCATATTATTCTACATGAGGGAATGTGCAGTAAATGTAGATCAATTTGTCATTTCTAAGCAGAAAAATGTATCGCAATACTGGACTCTAGAAGAATTAACAATCTCTTTTCGAAGAACCGTTTGTATCGTCAAGATCAACCAAAGTAATTCTAGTTCATCCGAAAACTTTCTGAAATAAATACCTTTGATATACTGGCGTGATAAGCAATCTTTTGATGGTTTTTAAAAAGCATAAGCATAGATGACCGTACAATTCGTAGTTGCTACTCCATGATTGATCAGAACAATCAAAATCTCACAAAGAACTAACAGAAGGAGCTTGGGAAAAGCTTACCATCCTCAGTGTACACTCTTGGGAGCCTGAAAAATTGTGAAGTCAACAATGGCGCCAGCCACGTCCTTACGGTCATCGGAGATGGGAGGGTGTCGTCCGTTGCTACTAGAATCCGAGATCAACTCGGCATTTTGTGTTACCATGCCCACACAGTTACGGATCACCCAAAGTGACGGATCACTTTGGCGTTCAACATCGGATAACTCGCTCAAAACATAAACTTTGACGTAAAACATATTTTTCCCATGTTATACTATTTGTCTTCTACCATTTGTAATGTTAAGCACAACATTCAACCGCTAAATAACGGTGTATTTGTCAAATTTTTAGTTGGTACTACACAGCTATGGTTGTTTTATGTAAGAAGTGCCGTCAGCATTCATAAGCTCCCACAGGTGGTAAATTCAAATGTTATAGCATAAAACATGCTCGTTTGCTTCGATTCAGTATGAATTCATCTTTGGAAAACATTTTTCTTGATTAATGATTCTAAATACCAAATATTAGCACTTCTATCTAGTGATCCATAATATGGACCAGGAAATGATTGTTTACCACGGTTATGGATCACTTCCGAAGAATGTTGATTTCTGTCATTCTAAGCGTTGGAATCGACATTTTCAGACAATAGCACTAAGGATAAAACTAATAAAACATCAAGGTTTGTAAATTTCATTTTTTTAGCAGGCAAAAATTGGGTGGAAAACTTGGTATGGAGCGAAAACAGTAGATGTCTCAGTTACTACAATGCAGTATCACAAAAAAAAAATGGCATTTTACCCTTGTTTTCAGCTCTAACACTGCTATTTTTTGCTGTAATATGTGACACATTGTTAACTTTCGCCAAATCATGCAATACAGATGCATTGAGTTGAAAATCTATTACACTCAAAACAGTTTAATAACCGAAGTTCCAATTTGAAACGATTCAATTCGTGCTTTTAAATTACAATTTTAGGTTTTTCATGTCGTTTCATTGAATTTTATAGGTTGGACTCCACACTATTTGATCCATAACTGTTGGGTCATGGTATGTTACATGTTCACCTTGGTTAGTGATGCGACTCATGCACCCTCAATTTTAGAACATCTAATTTCTAGTTCTAATGTGAACCACAAGTATGTTGACACCTTTGGTGACGAACTTTTCAAAGATTTTTACATATACAAAAACAAGCAAATAAAATGTGAGTGTTTTATTTATTATGGAAATCAATAGTTAATGTTAATGTCGACATATTTAGCGACGTGCCTGATAAATTGAATAATAAAAATATTCCCTTATAAAATCACTAATAAATAATTTAAAAAAAATCAATTCAAGAAGGTCACAATTTTAATAAAAATAACATAGAACGAACTCACCAATTGATGAGCTGAAACTGCCCAGACAACCAGAAGTCGCATAAGAATTAACGTGAAAACCTGTTTACTTGAAAATATAACAACAAACCCGCACAAAACAGTGTCGGAAATCGTTTGAGTGACGGGTTTCTCCGCATAAAGCGCTATTTTCCGAGTTTATCAGTGCATTTTGTTTCTTTCCGTATACACATACAAAGTACGTACGAAGCAATCCGTAGCATCTGTCAAATCAACTTTGTTATCACAAATTAAGTCGCGTAAGATTACAGATTAGTTCGCAATAAAATCTTTACACTCGCATTGCGTGTCAACTTTCATCGTATTAAATATGCACATATATCGCCTCCAATTTTGTACGCATAAGGCCTTTTGATGACATCTTATACGGAAACGTTGTACATATAAGCATCGCATAACGCAAAAGGTGATTTCGTTATACGTACATTTTGGTTGTCTGGGTGGTCGGCCAACGCGCAAAACGGACCAAAATGCCACTTCCCGAAGGGGCCCAGATAGCCTTGACGGTAAACGCGCAGCTATTCAGCAAGACCAAGCTGAGGGTCGTGGGTTCGAATCCCACCGGTCGAGGATCTTTTCGGGTTGGAAATTTTCTCGACTTCCCAGGGCATAGAGTATCATCGTACCTGCCACACGATATACGCATGCAAAAATGGTCATAAGCATAGTAAGCTCTCAGTTATTAACTGTGGAAGTGCTCATAAGAACACTAAGCTGAAAAGCAGGCTCTGTCCCAGTGGGGACGTAACACCAGAAAAAAGAAGAACCACTTCCCGAAATCACACGAGGAAAAACAAAGAACGTTTCCATTCGAGTAGCAAAAACGCACTGCGTGCAATTTCTTGCTGGTGCTTTTTTAATATCTCACAGAAAAAAAAACTATTATTTTCGAACTAACGAAAAGGTCCTTCTCGTTCATATAAGTAAACAGGGCATTACATGGATAAGTACCGATGTTCTTGGTCCCCCAATGACTCAAAGGAATACAGGCCTAAGAATTTTAAAGCGTAATCAGTTGTATATTGATAGTTTTCAATAATGACATAGACTCTTAACTCTTCATATAACGAAACGGAGTAAGATTCACAGTAAAATTCTTCAAATATTTTTGAACATGTATCAAATTCAAAATTCTTCAACATGGTGTTTTCAATAATTTCAAAATTTTTCGTTGAGTACTTCAACTATATTTCAGAAACTTCTTGCATGATCATAAACATTTGTTTCAAATGAAGTCTATTTAGGTTGAATGAAACATACTTTATTGAATTACTAATAGTGCGAAAACCGTCCACTATGCACTTTATCACGTATGATTCTATAACATATTCCAGGCAAGAAGTTCTTGGATGACGTCTCTTAAGGGGACAGGATTCGTCATTGATTTAGGAGTTTTCAAAATTATTTCGTTCAAAATCAAAAAAAAAAATACAGTAAAATGTGTTCAATGTATTCTATTCTCCATCCGAAACACAGTGAACACATTTTCATCGAATAATTTTTAAATTTGAACAGAAAAACTGCTTTTCAAGATATGATGGTGACGATGATTAAGATGACGGAGCGTTGAACGTTAAATGCAATGAAACAAAACGAAGCAACATATTGCTTTGAAATTCTTTGCATATGTAAAAATTTCAAAGAATCAAAGATCACACTTGTAGATTTGGAGACTATATTCCAGAGAATTCTGCAGTTTATGGCTGGTATGCCCGATAATATGTTATATTTATTCATGGATTAAACACTTCTGAAGTAAGCTACAAATCATATGTTGAAAACAGAACAGATTATTTCCGCGTAGCTCATCATTCCAATACATAATATACCATTTAATTGTCTAAATTCAGTTTACAAGAAACAAGCTTTGTAAAAAATAACGAAAATTGAATTTACGTAAAAAAGACTTCGTAAATTGAGGTTTTAGTGTATACATTTATTAAATTTCATAGTGAATAAACAAAGGTGTGTTCCGGTTTAATTTCTACAGATCACACACAATAGAGAATTACTGGAAAAGTTTTAATACAAATACAGCAGACCAATAGAAGTGAGCATAAAGGTTTTTAGGTTGATACTCCATTTTAAATATGTATGTTTGGTCGATTGGCTAGTATTCAAATTCACAAATTTTGTCATTTTCTGATATCGAGACCACCATTTAACCCCCCTTCTGCTCGGGCATCCAACCAACCAAACACGCGCGCGCCCAAAATCCGATTTACGTTGCGTCCGTCTTTGCTGACCGCACCGTCGTCATCGATTCATGTGTGCATTGTTTTGCCATTTTTTTTTGTTGCAAATTACCGAACTTGGTTTCAGGCTACGGTTTGCTGGCTGAAGCGATGAATTGCTTGGGCGCCATACGAGGAAAGAAAATATAATATCGGAATTTCCGTTTCGAATTTTCTCTTACCTCCTTGGGTATCGTAGGTAGGTACACCTCTACAACCAACATATCTATGGTAGGAAGACAGCACCAATCACTGCACTGGTGACGACTTTGTTTGCTGCTTGCTATGTGTCTGCGGGAGAATACCATTCAAATGGAGGCTCATTTCGCTGCGCTATGCCCCCGGCGAGGTAAATTACTTGGCTTCAAGCCTGATCCATCATTGCATTGCAATGATCCAACCAACCAGGCAACGTACATATCAGACCGATGATGGGGGTATGCTCTCGGACAGTTGTTACATGATGGTGGTGTGATTGTCCGGCCGTACTCACTTTCCGATGATCTTGGATTTCGCTTTTCCGCACAGCTGCTGGAAATGTGGCTTTGGAGGATGTGTGTTTCTCGGACGATAGCGAAAAATATCGTCCAGTTGAAGGTGCAGCTTCTTAGCAAAAATGATGGCTTTCTTTTAGTCGAAGATTTGATTTTTATCTGACTTCAAATCCTAACATAAATAAGTGCTAACTGGACGACCATTAGTTGTATTGAACAACTCCTCCATCAACTGTTGGGAAACCCTTAATCGAAACAAACCACGATAAGATAAAGCATTCTAAGGTTGCTTAAATTGTCACACTCATAAACATGGAAATGTACAATAACTGATATCGATTACTTCCGGAAAAAACTGATTTTTTTCCGAAAAGAAAAACTGTTTTTTCCGAAAAAACTGTTTATTTTTTAATTGGGGTGCTCAGCAATCGAGCCCTGTACTCAGGTTTGATAGACATTTTTTTTATATTAACGGTCTAGCAGGGCACCGTGGGTAGACTTCTACGGAGAGTCCTAAATCTAATAAAACTATTGAATATTATGAGAATGTTAGAGGGATTTTTGGAGATTCCCTGAGAAGATTGGTTGTAATTTGTATTGGTTTAATTTGTATTTTTTTATGTGAACTTGACAAAATGTGTTGAAAATCACTTCATTACAATTGAATAAATTACTGAAGAAAATTTTAATAGAATGGCTACGAGATTTCCAGTGAATTTAGGAAAATTTTAAACGATGTTCTGGACAATATTTACATTGAAAAGTGAAAGGAATTGTTGATCTTATCAATTTGTTTTTTGCGTTGGGACTCTACGATTGGTTTGTCCATGTTTTGTTCAGTTCATCGGACTGAGAACTACGTGATACACGTGAAACATAATATTTTGACGCCACCATCGACCCCAACTTGTTTTCGAGTGAAAATCCAATTCATTCGGTATAGGCCTAAACGCACAAACAAAAAGATCATTGACACACATTCCCGAACATCGCTGTCGCGCCGCAAGCTACAGAACAACAAGTGTTAAGCTATCGCTTGGGCTTGTAAATTCGGTAACCTGCTGTGCGTGTACGCATTAAATCGCAGTATGGCACGAAGTGGCTCCGCTTTTTTTGGTTCTAACATTTCGGCGGAGCATAAAACTTCTCCCGCCAGATAGTGGGAAACAATTAGCGACGTGTCATTAGCGCACCTACAAAGACTAATTAGCGATTAGAAACGCTTCTTCCGTTCGGTGGAGAAGTTCGCGTAAAAACCGATTCATTTTTACCGTGGAAGCTTTTAATCGGTGCGGCGGGCTAATCAGTTGCCTTGCCTTGTTGTTCGTAGATTGGAGATTGTCCTTGAGGGACCTTTTTCTTCTTATTGGGACAGAGCCTGCTTCTCAGATTAGTGTTCAATGAACACTTCTACAGTTATTAACTGGGAACTCTCTTCGTCTAAGTTGTAATTTTCGCCTTCATATATCGTGTGGAACGATGATACTCTATGTCCAGAGATTTCTCGGAAATTTCCATAGTGAAAAGATCCAGGACCGACCGGGAACCGAACCCAGAACCTTCAGAATTGCAGGGCCCTAATTTGTAGGAGACTAACGATTTACGAAAATCTATTATATATATCACTGCCGAAATCTGCTTAGTAACATCAGTGTCATCTACACCACAGTCAAGTCGCAAAGATGCGTTTCTCTTTTTTTCTCACCATTTGAGATTAGACAGAGATCTTTGGGGGTCAACGAACGAAGAGACTCGCCTGTTATCCGACCGACCCAGTGACACAGCCCATAAAAGACGGTTTTTGTTTGCCATAGGTGCAAATTTTGAAAGCGTTTCCCTTTCTAAACAACCATCTCCCGTTTGAGTAACTTGTGTGGGGTTAATTAATTTGCACTTTTCGCTGCCCTCTGGCCATTCAAGTAGGTAATAAAAAAGGCGTTCAGGAATGTCAAAGACTATAAACTTCAAACTATCACTTGCAGAGTAAAAGGGGATGTGACAAATGTGTGTCTATTTGGACTCAAGGTTGGGTACGATAATCATTTGGTGAAATAGACTGCTCACAAAACCCTCATCGCTGTCAAATGTTTCGAACTTTTCCAAAATAAGTGATCCATTTACAATTTTACGCTTGAATACCTATGAATTCCATCACCTATGATAAATCTTACTTACTTACTTATTTGGCTTTACATCAATTATCTTGATAAAGCCTCGCCAACAATAATTCGCCAATTCACTCGGTTCATGGCTGCTTCTTTCCATCCTCGACTGTGACCCACACTCTCCAGGTCCTGGTGCACCTGGTCAATCCACCTAGCTCGCTGCGTGCCACGCCTTCTTGTTCCGATCGGATTCGTAGCGAACACCATCTTTACAGGGTTGTTGTCCGGCATTCTTGCAACATGCCCTGCCCAGCGTATCCTTCCAGCTTTAACTACCTTCACGATACTGGGTTCGCCATAGAGTTGAGCGAGCTCGTGGTTCATCCTTCGCCGCCACACGCCATTCTCCTGTACGCCGCCGAAGATCGTCCTTAGCACTCGGCGTTCGAAAACCCCAAGAGTTGTCAGCCGTCAACAAGGATCCGAGGTAGACGAACTCGTCCACCACCTCGAAGGTATCTCCGTCTATCGTAACACTGCTTCCTAAGCGGGTCCTGTCGCGCTCAGTTCCGCATGTACTTTGTTTTCAACGCATTCACCATTAGCCCTACTCTTGTTGCTTCGCGTTTTAGGCGGGTGAACAAATCTGCCACCGTTTCAAATTTTCTCCCAATAATATCCATGTCGTCCGCGAAGCAAACAAATTGTCCGGATCTCGTGAAAATCGTGCCTCGACTGTTAAGTCCGGCTCTCTGCATAACACCTTCAAGCGCAATATTGAACAACAGGCACGAAAGTCCATCGCCCTGTCGTAGTCCCCGCCGAGGCTCGAATGAACTGAAGTGTTCGCCCGAGATCTTCACGCAGTTTTGCACACCGTCCATCGTTGCTCTGATCAATCTTGTGAGCTTTCCGGGAAAGCTGTTTTCGTCCATGATTTTCCATAGCTCTACGCGGTCGATACTATCGTATGCCGCTTTGAAATCGATGAAAAAATGGTGCGTAGGGACCTGGTACTCACGGCATTTCTGGAGGATTTGCCGCACGGAAAAGATCTGGTCCGTTGTCGAGCGGCCGTCGATGAAACCTGCTTGATAACTTCCCACGAACTCGTTTGCTATAGGTGATAGACGACGGAAGAGAATCTGGGATAGCACTTTGTAGGCGGCGTTTAGGATGATGATTGCACGATAATTTTCAAACTCCAGTTTGTCGCCCTTTTTGTAGAAAGGGCATATAACGCCTTGCTTCCACGCCTCCGGTAGTTATTCCGTTTCCCAGATTCTGACTATCAGCCGATGCAGACAAGCGGCCAACCTGTCCGGGCCCATCTTGATGAGTTCGGCTCCGACACCATCCTTGCCAGCGGCCTTGTTGTTCTTGAGCTGTTGAATGGCATCCTTAACTTCCCCCATCGTGGGAGCTGGTTGGTTTCCGCTGTCCGCTGTGCTGACGTAGCCATCGCCTTCGTTGTCCTGACCTTCTGTGCCTGTGTTCTCTGCGCCATTCAGGTGTTCATCGTAGTGCTGCTTCCACCTTTCGATCACCTCGCGTCCGTCCGTCAAGATGCTCCCATCCTTATCCCGGCACATCTCAGCTCGCGGCACGAAGCCTTTGCGGGATGTGTTGAGCTTCTGATAGAACTTCCACGTTTCTTGAGAACGGTACAGCAACTCCATCTCTTGGCATTCCACCTCCTCCAGGCGGCGCTTTTTGTCCCGGAATAGGCGGGTTTGCTGTTTCCGCTTCAGTCTGTATCGTTCCACGTTTTGCCGCGTACCATGCTGCAGCATTGCAGCCCGCGCTGCATTCTTCTCCTCTAAAACCTCCTGGCACTTCTCGTCGAACCAATCGTTTCTTGAGCTCCGTTCCACATATCCGACAATGCTTTCGGCAGCGTCGTTAATGGCTGCTTTGACTGTCCTCCAGCAGTCCTCAAGAGGGCCCCTATCGAGCTCGCCCTCATCCGGCAACGCTGCCTCAAGATGCTGCGCGTACGCATTGGCGACATCCGGTTGTTTCAGCCGCTCGAGATTGTACCGGGGCGGGCGTCGGTACCGTACATCATTGATGACGGATAAATCTTATGCTCATGAAATTAGCATGCAATCCTTCACAACCAACTTGTATCTGCACTGTACGTACACTGAATCCTTATTTTAAGAACTACAGTCAACTCTCCCTTACTAGATATTCGGTATCTCGATATCTAGTTAGAGAACCATAGTAAAAATGGATTTCATGGTTACCCCGATGATCCCTTGAATAGCATTTGTACTGGTTTTGTTTTCTATAACTCGTTGCTTATGTAACCTGATGGTCCGTTCAATATCGAGTTACGGAGAGTTGACTGTAGAATGAAGATTCGTAAATTGAATAGGTTCGTAAATGGACTGTTATGTTGTTTTTCAAATAATTTCATAGAATACACATGACGATACGAAAACAAAACTATGTAACTATACAAATTTAGAGAAATAAAACAAAACGAGCTCACCACTTCTCCTATCGACCCATCAAGGTGATGCATAAAATAACACAGAGGGTCTTCCATGAATGCAATACAGAAAGATGCAGAAGAAATGATGAATCAATTTTGTATAATAATGTGAGTAATAAAAGACTTTTATTCAAGACATGCATTGAAAAACCCCTCGCTTTTGCCCGACTTAGTGATGCAATATTTACATGGCGGCGACTACCCATAGATTCGTTGAACCAAAACCCACAGAAGACCACCTATGGAAGTATTTGTAGGAGCAAGTTGTGCAGCAGTAGCAGCAAGTGGCGATCAACTGCAAGTTTAAAACGAATTAGCGATTTCTATACCCGCTGCCAGGGCTGCCCACCGGGTGCGTGAAAAATAACCAATCGGGGAGCTAATCAAGTGGAAAGAGAGAAAATCGTTTCTGACCATTTGCGGTAACGGCTTAATCACGGAGGGGTTGTACTGTTATAACAGTTGGAAAATTTAGCATAAAATCAAAATGAGAACCAGAGGTCAAATTCAGGAATAGCTTCTCGTCTTGAATAAGTCGTTTGAGAGTTTGATCTTGAGGAAACATTTTAACCTGTTTCATAATTGTTATTAATTCACTTAAGTGTTAACCTCACACCGACAATGATTCGAGAGGCAGCTTAACTGCGCCATTAACTTAGTTAAAGTGGGAAGCCATGAAGCAAAAACATGGTTCATAGAAAAAGAGTTCCATTTTAGAACCTCTTTAGCGGCGCGTAATAACAGCAATAAATTTTATAATTGAAGTGCGGGCTCGAACGTGACCTGTCGTTGCCATTGAGCACTCCGAACAACGGCGAGTCCTGTTTAAATTATTACCCTTAGAAATTCATCAGGTTGTGGAGCAGTTAGCAGTGGTGTAACCATTCATTAAAATCCAATCCCCCAAAGACACGCGATAAATTTGCTAACCTTTCCCTACTGACATTTGCACCGACGGAAGAGTGCCAATCGCGTTCCATTCATATCACCTCATCATCCATCAGCATATGTTAGAAAAAAAAAATACAGTTGAGATCTCTTCCAAGACCTCTGAAGCTCGAGGAGGGACACAAGGGTCTTCGGAAACTCCCCAGCCTATTGCGCCGTAACAAATCAAAAAGGTCCCCGATTATTTGCTGAACTCTTGTGAACAATTACTGTACTGCACTCGGTGCTGAATATATGCAGCTGGCTAATGTATCGTACAGTAATTGCAATTCGCATGCAAGTAGCAAACAGTCAGTCAGTCAATTGCAGCCAGTAACACAACCGGCGATGACTGCATCAAAATAAGGTGAAGGTATTTCCCTGGCTCGGAGTCACCGCGCGTCTTTACTAGTATCGTCGACAGTAGGGTGCGGTATATTTTTCGAAAGTTCTCGAAACCAAACGTTCGTGGGCTAGTTTGAATTAAATTCACATAAAAAGATACGTCAAAGTTTGAGGTTACGAGTCGCCTCTGGGCGCAAGTGATTTTAAGGTGAATTTTCAAGTTTTTATTTATGAACTTTATGGAAACTACCACATCCAGACAACCAGAAGTCGCATTACAGTTAACGTAATAACTCGTTTATTCACACAAGTTTCATCACGTCCGCACTACACGGTCGATGAAATCGCCCGATTGATGAGTTTCCTCGCATAAACTGCTACTTTTGGAGCTCGTTTGTACATTTCGGTTTCGTTTCGTCCGTATACTCATACAAAGTAAGTCGAATCAATCCGCAGCAGCCGTCAAAACAAACTTTTGTAATCATAAATGAAATCGTATAAGATTACAGATTAGATCTCAAGAAAATTTATATTCTCGCATTGTATGTCATGTTTCATCATAAAAAATGTTTCATCATAAAATAAGCACGTATATCGCCTCCACTTTTGAACGTATAAGGCCTTTTTGAGGCATCTTATACGTGAATGAACGTGAATGCGCATGTGGGCATCTATGCGTACATTTTGGTTTTCTGGCTTCTGGGTAACTTCGTTAGTTTTCAAACAATTTTAAATCTTCTAGCTCTTCTTCTCTTTAAAATTAGATTTACAAAAGTTTGTATCCAAATACTATTTCACCAAAAAATGAATTTTGATAGTTTTGTTAGAAACATGTATACTCAACCGATTTCAACTTTTTAATACGCTTGTGTAAATTTTTTTTTCCAAATATTGTTAATGAAAGATATACAGTGGACTCTTCACATCTCAATATCGAAGGGATCCTCAAGATTGAGATTTTATATATTTTTCTGTAATGAATTTTGAAGAGAATAGTGTACTATGGAAAGCCCAAGCAAGCGAGCTTTTGTGTTCAGTAGAGGATTAATTGCCAACTGGTGAGCTCGTTTCATGCTTATGATAACACATTTTTACGTGGCACATGATGTATGTGATGGAACGACACACACTCGTTCGGCTCGCTCCTTTTATGTGCATCCAAAAAGACGTAAATCATATGATATTTTGGGAGTGTGTTGTTCATTTGGCTCGAAGTGCACTTCGCACCAGTTTAAATCAATCACGGAGTAGCAACCCTTAGCATGTGTATGTCATGCTATACTATGCTGGATTTTTAAGAGAATAGTGCTAAAAGTTTCTAAACAGGTTGGAAAACAACAAAGTTATGTGAGCTTCACTGGAGGTCACAAAAAAACACTTCCAGATGGCTTGCACTACCTTCAAATCTTAATAAAGTGATCTTCATTCGTTTAGCCGAGTGTCAGAAACGCAAGATATTAGTTACTATCAAAATTTTTGTTCGTTGTACTGTAACTTATACGTGAGTAGGTAATATACACATAGCCATACGATTAAAAAACGAGGGCCAAAACACAGAAAATGTCATTTTTTGACCAAGACGTTCGTTTTGCAAAGTTATAGAAAGCTGAGCTACTTGGACAATAAAACAAGTGAATCAAAAGTGCCAAGAATAGGATCCGGCTCCCTACTTAAGTTCCGTTTTTCATGAATTGGTGCATTTTTTGAGTGTATATGTAGAATAGATTTATGAAGTATTCAAATGATACGGTGTCTGAATGATTTTGAGTTTAAAATGTAGATTGTATTAATCTTCTTGAGGTGTTTTGAGCAAATACTAAAAAATACTTTTTTTATATAAAAAATGTTACCATGGTGAATCGAATCTATGAAATTTGGTCGAAAGACATTTGGTCGAATGACATTTCGTCGAATGACGTTTAGTCGAAAGTACGTTTGGTTGAAGGGACATTTCGTCGAATGGTCATTTGGTCGAAAACGTCTGATTACAATAGCTTTAGGACACTTGGTCGAATGACATTTGATCGAATGACGTTTGGTCGAAAGACATTTGGTCAAAAGTTCATTTAGTCGAAGGGACATTTGTTCAAATGGACATATGGTCGAATATCTTTAGAACATTTCGTCGGATGAAATTTGGTCGAATGACGTTTGGTCGGTAGGAAATTCGGTCGAAAGATTGAAAAATTTCATATTTCTGATTTTTTGTCATTTGAATAAGTCATTTGATAAAAATACATATGACTGAAATGCAACTGTTGCACAATAGAATGCATAGTTTCAACTTTATAACTTTCGATCAAAAGTTAGGTGAACTGGCTCAGATTTTATAATTGGCGGAGAACGTGCTTTTTATGATATGCAAATATCTAGGATGATTATTTAAATGAATTTCTTATAAGTAATATTTTGCACATTGACTGAAATTTTTTGCTATAGTGAATTTATTCTTTAAAATATCATCATTTTTTGAACAATTGCTGAACATGTTTTTTCATTACACAACTGTATGAATTATGATATGTTGATTTTAATTATTCTTTAAAAATGTCATCGTTCTTCGAATTGAATAGCGGATCTTCTTCTGATGAAAACATTCAGAGAGGGCTCGGGTCTTGAGGCTTACCGATGCGGAAATAATACATGAAACGACAGGAAAAAAATGTCCAAACGAATCTTCAGTGTTGGCAACAGGATACATTTCTCTATTTATGATCAATCGGCTTGATGAGACACGCATCTCAATATCAATTCTTAAGTAAATATATGGCTTTTATGACGGTGTAGATGTTTTCAGGTGAATAACAGAGTTTGTGCTGGATGTGATCACGAGGAAAGCACCGAGAAATAGATTGATCTAAAAAACTTAGAATAAAAAATGCACTCAAATGAAGTCAGATAAGTTTTCTGAGGTGACAAAACTTGGCTTGCTTCCATTTGAGCAGCTCGTCTTGAATCGCAGAAAAGCGTAGAAAAGCATATTATTCACAACATGCTACTCTTGGCGATAATCGGACTGAACGTGAAACTTCTTTCCCATACTATTTAGGTTTGACCAAATGTCCTTACGACAAAAAGTCGGTTCGACAAATTGTCCTAAGCTTTGTAATAAAACGGTTTTGACCAAATGTCCTTTCGACGAAATGGCGGTTCGACCAAATTTCATATCCCTTCTTTTGTAATCGAATCTATGACATTTGGAACAAAGGCATTTCGTCGAAAGGACATTTGATCGAATCTCAATAGTATGGGTACAAAATTTTACGATCAATTCGATTATCGTCGAGAGTAACATTTTGTCGCTAATACACAGAGTGATTGAATAACTGAAAAAAGTAGTAGCAATTTTACCAACAATCAATATGACCTTAATCAACTTGTCTTAGCTCACCTAATATTCAGAATAAGCACACGTTTTTTTCTGTAGTTATTTTCGATCGTGTTACTTTTCCCCGAATGTCATTTTCCCGAATGGCATTTCCCCGAAATCCATTTTCCCGAATAATCCGTTTCCCTGAAAAGTGATACAGTTCAAAGAGGTACAATAATAGTGTTTAGGACAGGGTGCTGAACTAATAAGAACGGTCAGTAATCAAAAGAAGGATCATTCTCGACTAAATACATATTGCTAAAAATGCTGCGGATGGTAAAACTCGAAAGAACCGCCAACAAATAAAGAAGGGTGCATATTCGATGACCGGTTCATTCACCCCCTTGAAATGAAAAAAAAAGTATGACAATTATGAGTACTAAAAACTTTTCGGGAAACTGTGCTATTCGAGGAAACGGGGTATTTGGGGAAATAGTTCGGGAAACTGGCGTTCGGATAAACGACATTCGGGGAACCGACATTTGGGGAAAAGTAGCACAACCGTTATTTTCGATCACTGAGAAATAGCAGTGCTCTCATCGTAACCATACAAACCTCCTATCGCAAACTTTGTTAGTCGCCCGAAGTTCTCAACACCGTTAGCAAATCAATGTATTTGCTAAAGGAATCTTATGAAGTCGTAAGTCGTAAGTAGAGAAACTTGTATCCTGTTGGCGACACTTAAGAACCATTTCGTCATAAAGGTTTTTCTGAAAGCAATTATTTTTTGCCATTTTGAGTCTGATTTCCACATTTCGAAATCTTAGCCACGTCTGTAAGCTTCAAGGTCCGATATCATGACACTCTCTCCAAATGCTTCCATCATATGAAGATCGATAGTTCATTAAGAAGAACGAAGACATTTTGAAAGAATAATGAATTCAATAAATCATTGTGGTCATATTGTTGAGTAATCATACAGTTTGTAGAGCAGTTTTTTCAAAGAATGTTCCAGTCAATGGGCGAAAAGTTCATTTAAGGTGACACATCTCTGAATCTGGGGCCGGCTTGTACCCCTACTCACGACTTCAAAGGCACTAATCTGCTGAAATAATGAACTCACAATGTCAATCTTCTTATTTTAAGCTTTCTGGTAGTGCAAAACGCTAATAGAAATTGCACTGTAGTTTGATGCTTCTTTCGCAAAATTTATGCCTTCAAAGTTTTGGTACAATATTGAATTTTGATTCCAAGCTGTTTCACCTTAAATAAGCTTCGAAGTTCTAGATATTTGAATAACTTCAGATAACAAAAAAACTATGTATGATTAATTAACCGTCATTTCATTAAATAACAGTTGATAATTCAGACTATTCAAAGCAACAAGTTATCGGACCAACGACGTAAAACTTAGAAAGCAATAATCAATGCATATGACGATTCATTATTAAACTTCGATGAAATGTATGTTTATCTAAAACAAATTTTCAAACTTCTGCTTTCTGCTTTTCGACGAAATGTTCATTCGACGAAATGTCCGTTCGACCAAACGTACTTTCAACCAAACGCCATTCGACTTAATGTCATTCGACCAAATGTCTTTTGACACACTGTTAACTCGTCATTACTCTTTAATGTGGAAAAAATAGCCATTATTTGCTGATATATGGAAATGTCAAAATAACGGGTAATTTATTTTTTTACATAATGGGTATTAAGTACCCTATCACATGTTCGATTCATTTACTCTATAATGGGTGAAAAATTCCTTGCAGTTTATAATAGATAAATTCTGTGCCAGACAGAAAAGTTTCTAGACATGCATGTAGCTTTAAGGTAGGTTCATTGCATTTACTTTTCCCGCCGTAATCTGATTAGGTACATAAACAAATTTTACAGGATACTTTTGCTGCCGAGCAAATACAATGCATGCTCTGCTGTTCCTCCAGTCGCTTCAGCCTAATTTTCCAGACCGACAAATCAGCTTTTATATAATGGTTCTTCCGCATCTCACCAATTTCAATATATTTTTGAATAAAATGTGTTTATAATAATAAAAGTCTAGTGTTCATTATTCTACAAAAATAAATATAAAAATAACTTCAATTTTCATAAAGAGAGTAAATTTTACTCTGTTCACGATTAATAAGTTTGTCATAGTGGGTAAAATTTACTCGTCGATTTGACGGACAAGCCGTTTACTCTTTAATGAGTAAAGGCCCTTTACTCTTTTTATGAGTTAAACTAGTTTCTCTCAAAGAGGGTACTTTTTTACCCTTTAAAGGGTACTTTGAGCTTACAGTGCAAATGTCATGGATTTGTGAATGACGTTTGATTGAACGGACGAATCTATGACATTTGATTGAATGACATTTAGTCGAATGACAATTAGTTGAAATGTAATTTAAATTACATTTGGTGAATGGACATTTCAAGCGTGTGCTAGAATAAGGGCGTAAGTCACATGATCGATTTCTCTTCATCGATCCTCTCTTCTGTGAATAAAGGTGACAAAACGCAAGTTTGTCAGCACTTTTTCACCTCAGGACGCAAGATTGCATCGCTGCCTAGCGTCCTGAAGTTAGAAAGAGCTGGCAAACCAGCATCTTGTCACCTTTATTCATAAAAGAGAGGATCGACGAAGAGAAATCGATCATGCGACTTACGCCCTTATTCTAGCACACGCTTGATTTGGTCGAAAAGAATTTAATTGCTATAAGAAGCATATGATATTTGATTGGAGAGACATTCAGTCGAAAATTCGAAATGATGTTAACACACACTGGGGTCCTTGAAAAAGAGGAAAGCATGTATGGTAGGTGCTATTACTAGAGGTTGCATATGCTAGGACAACATGATAGAGTGCAAATAATCTGAATTGGTAAACTGGTATTCTTTGAACAAACTTCAAGCCTTCAATATGTGGTGAGGGGAATTCCTTCACAAAACCGATAGACCCCTTCCGTCGTTGCCTTAAATGATGTCGTTTTTCTCATTCAGGCTTATTTTGCGAATCTTTATCTTCCATTGAATTAATTATCAACTTATTATCAATCGAAGCCATAGACTTCGTTGTCAAAGCCATGAGTTTACCCAATGAATGTATTTTGGCTGGAAGTAGCAATCACTACAATAATTGACCATGAGTAGGAAAACGTATCCTACAGGCGGAAATTTTGTAGTATTTCGTCAAAATCGTTCCCTAATAGCCATCATGGCCATCGAAATAGGCCCCTTAATTCCACGTATAAATATGCAATATCTAAGGAAAGTTAAATAAAACTTTGTATAAAAACGCAACCAATTTGTCCATGACAACGGTACTTTCATATCAACGATATATTTTTTGAAGACATTTAATGGATAAAAATTCCTTACTGGAGCTATAGATCACGAATAGATGGACAATTTTCTCCTATCCATCAGATTGAATTGCTCTCTTCAGCAACATTATTTTTGATCTTAAACAGCAATTTTTACTCACATAAAAGTATTACTGTGTTTAAATCATTTTCCTTTACTCAACTTCTGTACAAACATACATCGTTTTTGGGCCATCTTTAAATCATAACCAAAAAGGTTGAAAAATTTACAGAACACTGTTTTTATTATAAAGATTGCAATGATTTGAATTTTCAAACATTTCTGAATTTTGAACCGCCCTAACCAACAGTCATCATCATCGGCACGCTGCTGCAAAGTTCGATTTCCAACTGGGTGTTGTTGCTGCGTACTTATCATATACACTTAGATATGTAAGCTAGACCCGAGGTGCATCAGGTGGAGGGTGCATCCAAACCCCTCATTAGCGCTATCGCCGATTATGCGCTACATGATGAACCCCGCCGACCACCGACGACTTTACTACGATCGGTGAGATATTGTAGCCGATATCTGGTACACACATAGCAACGATCAAAGGGGGAGGGTTTTTTCCCCCTCGGGCTCCCTTTATTTTCATTGCTGATTAGACTAAATGATGATGATGAGTAAAGTGGCTGAGCACGAAAATGTTTTATTGCTGGGGTTGCACTCTGCTGCGGTCTGTGGGAGTTTCACCTTTTTCTGATAGGATCGTTCCTAGCCAGATTGTCTGGTTGTATTCGGGCAATTCAATAAATCTACAGTCGATCAAAATTGTGTTACACGAGTTAAGATGTTTTTGTTCAACTTTCGTGAAAAAATATCTATGGCTTTTGCTATCAAATCACGTAAAAAGAGAAACCCTAAAATTTGAGCCAAAAATATTAAGACTAGGAGGAGGTGACGGAAGTGACTTGAAATTGATGCTAATTATTCTAAACTTTGCTACTACGACCCTACATTTCAACTTATTTGATTAAGCTTGAACAACGTTTTTTTGTCGGCTTACAATAAATCCAAAATTTTCTTACAATAAAACGATAATCATGTTTTTTTTTAAAGCATGGCTGCCGATGGCTGCCATGGCAAGTCTCACAAATTTTGCATCCGTGTTAATCCTTTCATCATTCAATTATCAATCTAATCATCAGCAACATCCCAATCGACGAGGCAGCTAGTAGCTGCTACCTTGCGACTTGAACAGACCCCTCAATCATGGTTCTTATTACCGATTAATCCATGCAGAGGCGCACACCTTAAGTGGATCCGTCTGGTGCCCTCGAGCGGGGCGCATTTATTGCACATTATTGTTAGCGCATTATCATGCGCGAAAATCACCTTCTTCCAACCAACCGCGCTCGAGCGATTTCCCCCCGAAATTTGCACCGATGCACTCCAAAGGGTATCCTTGAACCGCGATTAGCCGCTGCACCGTCCGCGCCGAATAATTAACCATAGGCGATGCACACACGTGCCGCAGTCTCACAGGCTCGCTACAAGTTCATGCAGTTCCGCCGATTTTCCACCTGTTTTAGAGACGATGCGATTTTGTGCAATAGCCGTCTCTAAAATTTGCACCGTCATGACAAATTGGGGGACGAAAAGGAAGCGCGCGCTCATGCATGCATGCAATTCGATCAAGAGAGATCGATCGATGATTGGATTTTAGTAGCTGGAACGCGGTGGCCATAATTTGCATCATCGTTAATTCTTTGCCGGGATGAATGGCGCGGCGCGATGCACCCATCATGTCTGGTTGGTGCAACGTTCAATTGCTAATTAAGTTGCCGATATTTATCGGCGGCTCCGCGCATAAGTGTTCCCATCTGTTCCGCCGCCATCGATTATCTTTGGTTGGCGCTGAGCTTTTGTAGCTGCGAGGGTTCTTCAACCTGCGGTTGAATTCATGGAAAAAAATGGCCTAAGATTTGGGGACGGCGCAGGAGCATAGTACGATTTCATGGATGCTGTAGCCAAAGTGCGCCGATCGAACAATAATTGCAGCCGATTGTGATTTTCCTTTCGATTTGCAGTGTTGACTAGGTGCAACGGTGTGTAATAGTGGTTTTCAAATTGATTTTCTTGCCGGAAACTACAAAAATTGTAATTAATTACTTTTTGGATATTTTAGCAGTTCAGAAGTTGTTTGATAATCAAAAGCAATTTTTATGACAAGGTTTTGATTTTCTGTTGATAAATGGAAACATACACTTTACATGATTGCTAAATTTGGCTTAAAAGCCCTCAATGTGGTTTTTGAAAGTTATTTTTTTTTATCTGACAGAAGTCCTTCAATCTGATCAATCTATTAGAATACCTCTCATCGTGACAACAGGTCTGCAACGAGAACCTTCAATTCAAATCAAGTGTATTAGGTTTATGTGACAATATTATAAGTTTAGTTTTGGATGCATCAGAAGAAATCTTCCATTTTAGCAAGTATGAAGAAAAAATATCCAAACTTTTTTTGCAACCTACTACAGATGACACGCAGGCTTTGTCCTTTGCCAGATAGGCCTGTGTCATTATTTTTAACACCCCTGAAGTAACTCAGGTTAGCCAGATTAGAAAATATTGTATAATATTGGTCCCAAACTGCTGTCTTAAGGAATACCAGTACTTACAGAAAGTCTTTCAGACTTGCAGTTCTGATATTTATTTCGAGGTACATGAAGTTTCACCAATGATCGAGATTTTTACATCGTGTGTATACGACTCTAATTCTTGTTTTACAGAAGTAATTTCGGTCGCATTATCACAATATCCACAAATTTCGTAGTTTGCATAGTTTTGTATTTATTTCATTTGTTTGTAATATTGCCTCATATCGCTGCACATTAGTAATATTTGTAAACTTCGATTTTCACTACAGAAACTATTCATTCTTTGTCTTATCCAGAAAAAAAAACCCTTCATGAATTCTTCCAAAAAGCTCGCGATGAATATCCCTTGTGATTCTTCCTCGAACATTTCAGGTAATCAAACATGTGCTTTTAAGAGATTAGTCTGAGTATTTTCATGGAGCTTCTTTATGAATGATTACCGAATACCTTTAACAGTTTTTACTGAGTTCCTCCTGGCATTGCAGGGAAAATCATTATCCCTGGATTAGTAATTATCATTCAGTAGATTTTACCTGAAGTTTTTTTCGGCTTTCTGATTGTACCAGAAAATTTCTTATACTATCTCTACAGAATTGGTTAAAAAAATCTCTTAAAGAATTTTGCCAGAGAATGTTTTAAAAGTTCTTTTAAAAATGTCTGAAGTAAGGTTTCACTACGTACTTATTAGCATTGGCAATAGCATTAGCATTAACCATTTCGCACAAATTCATAGGTGGTACACTCCTAGACCATTGTATGAGAGTTGTCTCCTTCCCATCCGTTAACAAAGTCAGAGATTTGGGATTAACCTCTAACACTTAGACAAAATTGACGCATCCTCCAATAATCGGGAGCTGTCCTGACCACGTCCTTGCGAAAGCTGGGGAATGGGAAAGGATGATTGATTGAACACCTACTTAAGAAAGATGCAGAGAACTCTACGACCTCTCATAAGTGTTACAGGATGTTGTGGAATGTTGATGGAAAGGGTAGTACCATAGGATACGATTGGTAGACGTTCTGGCCGACAAATGGTTAGTATTTACGCATTGTGATTATGTATTTATGATTGGTGATCAAAACAAACTCACCAAATTCCTTTTCGAAAATCTGCTGCAATCTGTCGCTCCTCTAATAATGAACAATAGCGTGAGCCGTAACTTAGCACTGCCCATCATAATGCACGCACTGCAGTTCTTAATCCATCCCGAATTGAGCATCGACGAACCACATTCAATTTTTGAATCAACAAGTCACGCGAAACGAATTCAATTTATAGTGCCATTACAGAGCACTCTCCTTTTCTCTACGTTTTTATTATACGGAAATTCCAATTGCTAGTTTAAAATATCATCCAGTTGTTCATGTATAATTTGTTTAGGATTCTCTGAAATTACTGAGTATTTCTCCAAGAAGCGATAAAAGATATTCTAGGAGTCTCACCAAAATTGTCTTCAAGACCACCAAACAGGGATTCTATCCACAAATTCTTCAGAGAGTTCACCAACAGTTTTCCAACTTTGTCTTCGAGGTTCTCTTCGCACTTTCGTGGCTTGTTTTAAAAAGTATTTTTCATCGACATCTATGAAAATTAACAATGCCCAACTGCATTAGACGTCTGTTTAGTGGTTTAGTGATTTCATTTGATGATTTGACTTCTCGATTATAGATTTTCATGAGCTGTCCGGAATTTGAAACAGAGTGTCCGTAATTCAAGGCAAAAGTAAGAAAGCGTCCGGAATAAGAATCATGGAAAGTCTGCACATTTGTATTTATTTAAAATAATTCCCGTTGCGGAATCAAAATCTCCACCCATCTTTCGAAAGCTAAGTGTTTTCAAGACTCGATAACGTGAAGGAAACATACGAACTGATTTATTTTATATGCTTTTTGATCAGTTTTACTTCACTGAGTCCTTACGTGTCCATAATATCAATCAAAACGGTATAAGAATTCTGGATTTTTAGAAAGTCCTATAAATTATCTTGAACGTTCCTTTTTCTTTATATATTTTAAAGTATTGCCTTTTGAATGGTTTTTGCTTGAAAAGTTCTGGTGCAATTTGTGATGTAGGGAGCCAGATCCTATTCTTGGCACTTTTGAGTCACTTCGGCAATGGGGTTTTTTTTTTGGAAGCAACAGAACTCATATTTGGCAACAATATGCGTAGTACTGAAGTGTTCCTTACTGCCAAGTTTCAGACAATTCGGCGGAGAAAAAACTCATATCAAAGTGAATCATTGAAGTGCCCAAGTGGTTCTGCACCCTATTTTGAAAATATATTTGAAGGATTTATGATAAACTTCGAGAAATAATTCATCATTAAATGTTTAGGAAACCTATTTGACGGAATTTCTTGGAGAACCTTCAACGAAATATCCCAGTAGAAGTATAAAATTCTTCAAGGAATATCGAAAGATTTTTTTTAAGAATTTTGCTACAAATCTGTTGACCGCCTGCGTACCCCCCTCCCTGTTCCTACGCCAATGACAAAAAGTATGATATAAAGGGGAGAGGAGGGGATGGATATGACATAACTTTGTGTGACGTAATTTATGGACGTACCCTGATAAGGCAATAGGCCTTTTCATTTGACAGGTCCGTGTATGCATTTGTTTACATCGGTGAAGGACCGGTGCTAACACGGGCCTGTCATTTCCATAGAAGAACTGTCAAAGTGCTTCGAGATCAGCTGATTTTAAACGTCAAATGGAAAGGCCTATTGAAACATGACAAATTAAAATGTCAGTGTCGATAAATGCATATTAACGCTAAAATCATTCAATGGCTTGATTTCAACTTTCTGCTCTACTACGTAAATAAGACACAGACAAACATATGAGCATACATAATCATAGTTGTACAATTAACCACACTTACACCCTTGATACCCAAAAATAAATCAAAAACTTACGTCGAAAATTTTGATTATAAAAAAACCTAAAGATATTTCAGGAAAACCTTCAAAAAGATGCTATAAAACTTCCCAGCTGACAGTGAAAACATTTTTATCAAAATATCTATTCTGAGCCGAAATATTAGTACACGGTGTGGTTGAGATCTGACAGAGATTCAAATATTGACAATATCAGAATTTTGTTAAAGTCAATCAAAAGCTTGTCCTTTAGCCCAATGACAGTCTTGTATACGACTCCAACTATTACATGCTTTACAGAGGTGGATATAAAAAGTCAAAATTATTTGTCTATCACGTTGAAGTTGCTGTATTAGTGATCAAACGTTAACATTCCACCGCAAAATCTCTAGTGTTTGGAGGTGATGTTTTCTTCCAAAATGCGAAATCATCGCCTCCAACTTAGTTCTAATACCATCCGTTATATGAAAGATGGAGCATTTTAACTGCACAAGTAGTTTTTGACTCAAAGCAAATGCTCTTCTGTTGCTTCCCAATAGCAAAGAAAGAAGAGTATGGATGACACGTTATCAATCTGACAAGATATTCCTTCTTTTTCAAACCCATGCCATGTTCGCGTTGCTCACATTGGCTTCTGATGATATTGTTGCTATCCTTTTCACTTCCTCGTGTCTTTCATTTGATTAGAATGTTGTGACAGAAGGCTGGGAAGAAAGCCAATGATAAAATTTCTTCCGTTCCTGATCCTCATAAATATGACTTGCTAATTTTATACTACAATTATGATTCTTGCTGATGGGTATGAAGTATGCAATCTACTGAATTCTACAGAAGAACTGAAAATCATTTGCAGACTATATTTATATCTACTATTTCCAATTAGTAGGAATGTTTCAGATTTGCATGTCAAAATTACCCTGCTCAAGAGATAAAACTGATTTACACAGGAGAAATTAACAAAATGATGGTTTGAATACGGCATAAAATCAGCGCTGCTCATCCCATCACATATGGCTCATACTGGAGCGCGGCAGAACAAAATCATGATACCGTCTGGTTATAAGCATGAATTGCAGTCATTATTCGAAGCAAAAAAATATACTATCAAATGATTGAAAGCGTGAGGACGCGGGAGGAGCAATATAGAGAAGGGGGGAAGTGGTGAAACTATTTTTGTTTTGGTTTCTTCTATGCCGAGGCGTTACGCTTTTTGACGACCACAAATAGACGTTACTGAAGGTCTAGCACTACAACAGCCCATTATTTTGCCAAAACCTGCATTGGTGCAGCACTATCGGCAGATATCCGGCTGACAAGCATTTATTGGCATGCCTTTGAGGCGAATATAATGCTAAAATAATTCCATTTCAAATGCTTCATGATTACTTGGGAAGTCTTGCTTTTTCTAAAGATTTACCAAATTAAACTTCTCACTAAATAATATTCTTGACAAGGCCCTTTCCGAGAAATGCCAGATTAAGTTCTCTTCTTAATAATGATTACTTGGACTGGAGAAAATCCAAATAAATCATTTATTCCATTTTTGATCTCTTCGGGTGATTTACTTGAGAGACCTTTCAAGATGACTTTGAACAAACATTCGATTTTGTCGTCATAAGTAAAAAAATGTGCTTCTTCTCCTCAAGATGTTTGAGAAGAAGTTTGCGATACTTAAGAGTTTCTGGCAAAACGTAACAGTCTCCTTTCTTTGCGACTTGAAAGGAAACCTTCAATGGAGTTCAAGATCTACTGCCAAAATCCTCCAAATTCGAAACAACTGACCACGATTGGTGGCACCCTTTGCTTCCTCACTTGAATCGAAGAGTCTGGGCTAGAGGCTGCTTCGTTTTGATGTTCGGGAAGTTCGTGACAATTTTGATACTCAGTTTTTTGGTAGGAAGATATGAATTTAGAGATTCACCCATCGTTATGTTTAAGGATGCAACCATATTCAATAAACAATAAGAAACTTAAAAGTTTTTTTTTCCACAGGGGTGTCCAAGTAGGATGACCACTGTCATCGGAAAAGGATCAAGAAATATAAAAGTAGCACTGAAATGTAGTGTTTTATTGCTTTCGTTAGCTTAAAAACTTCCTTCAGTTTATAGAATTTGTGTATGAACAGCCCGAGAGTACCATTCGCAATGGAGCCGGAAATTTAGGAACCACTATCTTCCAATAATACTTAGGTTCAAACTGTCGATCCTTTTGTTGCGTCGGCTTTTCCGAAAGGCGTACCCAATTGCGGTGTACTTTCATTTCTTGCGCCCCGTCGAATTTATCATCCCCCCAAAAGAAAGAGGGAGAGAGACAGCTCAGTAGAGAGACGGCACTAAGCGGTTTTTTATTTCGGTTACTTCGGCCGAAATCCAAATCTGCAAGCAAATCGGTGTGTACTTAAAGAGTGTGGAACTAATTGTTTTCTCTTTTCTCGTTTCAGGTAAGTGTGGACCAAGCCAAGTTTTACGTAAAGCGTCAACGTTCGGTAAATATGATGGAATAGTGAGTTTTTTCGACTAGGAGAAGAAAAGCATATGTTTTAAGCGTGAATTACCTAATCTGCTTGTGGCGAGCAGCTACGACTGCCGCATGGCTGGATATGCATTTAATTGGTAACGTTCAAAAGGGAATTAAAGATCTTACTTTTTTTGGTTGGCACAAGGTGGTTCATTACGTCAAACACATAATTGTAGTATTCTTACGGACTAAGATCGATTCGAAAAATGGTCATTGTTTTTACAACGGCACAACCATCTTTAAGTTGCAGTAAGGTCCGTTCCATCTGTTAAGGGACTCCGTTATGGATTGATTTAATTGTTTTAATTTGGGTAGTGCTCTAGTTGACCACAGTTCAGTTATAGAGCCTAAAATTTGCTATGGAAAGCATGGACGTTTGAAGTTTGATAACAGATGTTCTATGACTGAAACAATGTTACAGTTTCAATTTTATGGGAATTCTAAACGCCGATTTCCAATGATTCATTTACATAGTAGTCATTTACATAGTATCACATCAATCAACTTGGTACAACATCGCTAACATCGGAATTGCTAATTTATTCAGCACATGGTTGTGTCTCCTCAACCTCGATTTCGGCCCTACCTTCTGGATAATGAATTTCCAAGTACCGTCAAGTCACCAGTTGCCCTGCGGTCTTCATTTATTGTGGTCGAATACATGTTACAAATTATTATTATGTCGATAAAATAGCGAGGTAAACCTCAAATTATGGCATACATGTGTTCTATTCAAAGGTGCGAAGCTCTTTTAGCTTCTGGAAGCAAAGCTCTTCCAGCTTCTACAAGCGAAGATCTTACAGCTTCTGGAAGCGAAGATCTTCTAGCTTCTTGAAGCAACGATCTTTCAGCTTCTGGAAGCGAAGCTCATCCAGCTTCTGGAAGCAAAGCTCTTCAAGCTTCTGGAAACGAAGCTCCTCCAGATTCTTTCCTATCAGCTTCTGGAAGCGAAGCTCTTCCAGCATCTGGAAGCGAAGCTCTTCCAGCTTCTGGAAGCGAAGCTCTTCCAGCTTCTGGAAGCGAAGCTCTTCCAGCTTCTGGAAGCGAAGCTCTTTCAGCTTCTGAAAGCGAAGCTCTTCCAGCTTCTGGAAGCCAAGCTCTTCCAGCTTCTGGAAGCGAAGCTCTTCCAGCTTCTGGAAGCGAAGCTCTTCCAGCTTCTGGAAGCGAAGCTCTACCAGCTTCTGGAAGCGAAGCTCTTCTAGCTTCTGGAGGCGAAGCTCTTCCAGCTTCTGGAAGCGAATTTCTTCCAGCTTCTTGAAGTGAATATTGTTCATAAATTAGTCTTAACATATAATGTTTAACTCGAAATCAAATAATACTCCCTTTTGGAGTCATCCGCAAACATTCTATTTGATTACTTTTGACCTTTATTGTGTCGTTAAGAACTGTCGCTTTTATGCATTTGTTGTCAAATTGTTAAGATAGACATGTACTTAAGTGATACACTGAATGTGGATAACATTGTATAAGCCTTGTGTCTTGTGTATAGTATATCTTGTGATTGAATTGAGATTATCACAGACTGGATGCAAGCAATCCTTAAACATTCAATGCATTCTAAAACAAATTACTGCTGAATTCATACAACCTACAGGTAATCCCTTTTAAGTCAGTTTCAAGATGACAGATTCCATGTTGAATGGACGAACAATTATCTATGGAGATTTGACTGTACTTACATAGCTCAAATTGCATTCATCACTCATTCACGAACAAAAGATACTTCACTCTCTCAACATTTGTCAATTCGAGTATGACATCCAATCGAAGATGGATTACTAGCTTACATCAGCGCTGAAATTGTCCAGAAGCACTACTGGTGGACAACCCCCGGCATGGCCCACCTCGGAGGCCTCCACAAATAAGATCATTAATTATGAATGGCCAGATGACGACAGCAACGCCGGTGACAAGCATCGAAGCTACTGCGCTGTTCCACGTACTCGGAAAAGCATAATTAACAACGTTCCACTTCGTTGAAGCCAAATGAGAGCATGGATGGTTATGGTCCGGAATGTTATCCCTTCCTGAAGCAGCGATTTTTTTTGAATCCGTAGGGCGGACAGCTTGAATTTGGATAATTCCATCCGGAGGTGGTACTACATGGAGACTACGTGACCCGTCGGCTCATAATTGCTCTTGTGCGAAATGCGAACTCGCCTTCCGAGAAGATGCAATTGTTGGATCGCCCGGGATGTTTGAATTCGGTGCGGAATGAGTTTGCATTTTCTTGTGAGATAGATGTGTGTGACTTTGTCGCTGTCCGATTCAGCGAAATCGCTTATGATTGACAGTGCGACCAGTTACATGATCACAAATAGAGTTGTTTGCCGATATGAGCGAATTCTTTGCATTCGTGGATCATCATGGCGGATTCCAAGAAGCGAGTCTCGCTGCTGAGCTACTGAGCATGGGCGTAGTCAGGGGGCATATACGTTTCTCTTGGCCGATGGATACATTTTTGAAACGGTAATGAATCTGGTGTTTGAATGTTTCAAACATTGTCTTAAACATTCATATTTATAAAATCATTGAGTCGATAGATTTCTTAAAGAAATTTTGGATTCCCTCGAAGCAATCAGGATTCAATAGAAGAGCTGAGTGAAATTAATCGAAGGTTTTATCAACAATCTGCAATTTGATATTACGAATAATCTACAAAAAAAAATCCGTAGTGGACCTGCCAGTGATATAACCAGCAGATTCACTAGTTATATTGAAATAAAAATGATAGAAATTCTTCGAAGAATTCGTCAGAGAATCTAATTAGGGAAAGCTCCACATATTAACCAAGGAATTTATTATCCTCACGCCCTCCCAACAACTGGAATTCCATGTAATATTCCTCTATATATTTTTTTTTATCAATGTTCTCCAAGGAGTTTCTCCAAGATCCACTTCCATAAATTGTTCCGGAGAGTATCTATCCATGATTTTATTTAGTAATTTCTCGAGATAATCGTTTCGTCTGGCCAGGTTTTTAATAATTCGACTAGGAAATTCATTTAGCACATCTTCAAGCATTTTCCGTCCACCCCGCATTGCGAATCCCCTGAATTCCTTCAATGACCTTTTAGAATATTTCTTCTTGAATTGCGACTAAAAAGGCCACTACTCCAAGGATTCTTCCAGATACTTTGAGATACTGTCTTGGGAATCAACTACCGGAATGCTTTCTGGGCTTCCCTCAGAAATTCAGCCAAATACCTCGTATGATTGAAATGATTTCCCCAAAATATTTTTCCAAGCATTCCTTCTCGGAATGTATTAGGAATTTCTTCAGGAAATATATACTGCTCTTCATAATGTTATGAACACACATAATAATCCGAATTCAGTAAATGATTTAGGAAATATCTTATACCTAATTATGGTTAAAAGCCACGATTTTTTTTTCATCACTATATCCATAATATTAAATATTGATATAATAGACATTATGTGACATATAAGCTTTTCAAAAAGATGTGACCTCTTTTAGAAATCATATATTACAAGGTCATATTAACCAATTGAATGCTACTTTTTCAATTATTTTTTTATGATAACATAGTTGCGCATTGCATGAACTTAAATGATGCATTGAATTTACGGGAGCAGTGTTGCCAGCATATTAAAACCATAATGCCGATAAAAATAATAAACAACACAAAATTAGCAAAAAATCACGAAAATATTTGAACAATACATCTCAAATTAGGTGATGAGACATATATTTTTAAATAAAAGACAGTATGCATGATAATTATAACATTCGGTTAACTTTGTTAAGAATATTTTATGAATAATATCAAAATATATAAGCAAATCCCGTAAAATTTCATAATAAAATAAGGTTGAAGTGTTAAAGTTTGCAGTTATTTTGCGTAACCTGTTAGATATCATTTCGAAAACATCATATAATGAATAAGTATCACGAATATACTCTATGAATTTGTTTGCCGTCGATATATTATTAAACTGCAGTGCAAAATAACACAATATCAAAGTAAAAATTATATTGTTATTTGCAAAAACTAACAAGAATTTGTGAAAATTGGACCAAAGAAATTGAGGCAGCAAGCCTGTACATTAGGGTGCGGCTTATTTTTCAAAAGTTCTCAAAATCAAAAAAATGGGTGCTCTTATGAATTCAAATCACATTAGAAGAGAAACCTCAAAGTTTGAGCCAAAAATATTAAGACTTAGAGGTGGCGCAAGCGTCTTGAAGGTGAATGGCCTTCAGGGAAATCACCATAACTTCGGTAATTTTTTATCAATTTTGAAACTTTTAGCACCATTATCTTCAAAATTAAATTTATGAAATTTGTAGAACATCAAATTTATCTAAAATCAAAACTAGTTTCAATTAAAAGTAGTTTATTCCAATTTTTTCCTCATTTTCCTAAAAATATCTTTGTGTGACAATAACTTCATGAACACTCATAAATGAATGAAAAACGCCAGTTTTTTCAAAATTTTGTCAGTCAAACAATATTTTTAAAGCTGAAACTGGTTTACCTCATTTGTTGAACATTTGGAAAGGACTTTGCAACAATTTTAAAATAATTTTGAATAAAACATATTTTTGCACATGTTTGCACATATTTTTGCACTTTTTAACTTGTAATTAATACAAGATGCTTTTTTAACTTAAGTTTTATAGGAAAATGTAATTTTCGGCGAAAAACTTAAATAATCCAAATAAATTGAATTTTTTCATTAAAAAATCATGTGTTTGGATAGTTTTTGTTACAAAACAATTTTTTAGAAAAATGTGTTGTATGGAAAGTGTGAACACAATTGAATTTGCTTCAAAAGCATGCCAAAAGATTTTAAATCGGTTGAGTATTTATGATGATATGGTCAAATAAATATGAATTTTTAAGTAAAATGAAGAAAAATGTAGAGAAAACCACTTTTAACATAGACTAGTTTCGATTTTAGACAAATTTGATGTTCGACAATGTTTTCAAAAATTCAACTTTGAAGATAATGGTGCTAGAAGTTTCAAAACTGGTTAGAAATTACAGAAATTATAGCGACTTCACTGAAGGCCTAGCCTTCGCTTGCGCCACCTCTAAATCTTAATATTTTTGGCTCAAACTATGAGGTTTCTCTTCTAATGTGACTTGAATTCATAAGAGCATACGAATTTTTGGGTTTGAGAATTTTTAAAAAATAAGCCGCACCCTACTGTACATGCAGTAAAATTAAAAACATGAAAATTTTGCTAAATATGATACATTTTCTTTATAAATATTTCTTTTTTATGCATATTCAAATTCAATATTGATGTGTTCAACCCTTAAAAGCCCGAGACGAACGTTAAGTTTTCGGATGGTCACAATTTGGAGACCAGTAGATCAATAAATTTGAAATAAATTTTGAAGTTTATGAGGTTAGTTTGTCTTACTCCCTCTGCTCAGGATAACGAAAAAAGCGTGGACACGAGGGGTCCAAAATTCACAATACACAGATATTCAAAAATTCCGATGAGCTAGAAGGATAGTATATATATGACGATGAAATATCTAATAGAGGATTTATCCGCTAGAGCGTGCTAGTGATAAATTTGATTCAATTATCTATATCTCAAGATCCTTATCAACTGGAAGGTTCGTTTCTTCCGCAAAGATGTTCAGTAGATCAAGGACTATCTGGCGATGATGAATCTGATTGAGAATTCCGCCACTAGATGACGCTAGTAATAAATTTTCTTCAATTTTCTAAATCTTAAGATTATTGTTAGCTAGCAGGTTGGTGTCTTTGCCAAAGGTGTCTTGCGGCTGAAGCGCTATCTAATGATGACAAGTCTAATTGAGAACTCGTACGACAGGTGGCGCTGGTAAAAAAGTTTCAATGTTCTGTATCTCAAGATCCTTCTTCAGACATTTGGCCTGGAATCTGATTGGAGATTGATCCGATAGACGGCGCTACAGTCATCTCCATAACTTGAAATACAGACTCTTGACATCGAGCTATAGAACCATAGTAGAAATGGGTTTCATGGTTTACTCAATAGACTCTTGAAACGCAGTTACACTGTTTTTTTTTTTTAGTTGACTGTAGTTTAAAGTATGTTTGATCTTCTGAATTTTAAGTTGGAATTATAGTTGGTATCTCTGGAAACGTTATTCAGATGAACAATGTCGATCTGATAGTGATGAAGCTCAAACATGTGGGGCACGGTACAACTCAGTTTTGAAAAGTCTCCGGATTAGTTGGAAAACCCGGGGAAGACTTATCTGTCAATTTGTATGGGATAGCGCATGCCATTTTTCAACAGCCTACTTGATGGCAAGACGAAGTTTGCCGGGACCACTAGTTCTCAATAAAAAAATTCATCGCCATATAGCCTTTGATCTGCTGAACATCTTCACCGGAGATACCAATTTCCAAGCTAATAAGGATCTTGAGCCATAGAAGATTGAAAATATGTTTGTTATTAGCGCCACCTAGCGGATAAATTCTCAATTAGTATTTTTATCGTCAAATAGCCCTTGGTTTGCTGAACGAGTTTATCGAAGACACGAACCTTCTAGCTCATCGGGGTCCTTATATATTCGTGTATTGCCAATTTTTTACTCATCGTTTCCACGCTTTTTCCGTTCCCCGGAAAAGGGAAGGGGTCAGGTTTTACTTATGAATTGTAAGACCAACTAATCGTATGTACTTCAAAATTTATTTCAAATTATTTGATCTACCGGTCTCTAAATTGTGGCCATTTAAAATTCAATTTCAATTCGTTCCGGGCTTCTGAGGATTAACACACGTATCAAAGATAAACCAGTCAAAACATGTTCTCCTACAAGTGTCCATAAATAAAATAACCAAATTGTACAAATATTGTAAGTTTTTGTCATGAAATATGATGATATAAGATTCAACTTTTGGCAACACTGCTTTTCTCATGTTCGAAAATAAATTATCTATATAAATAAAAATGGAATGGTGTTCGTATGTCACGAGATGGCTTGAGAACGGGCTTGAGCTTGAATAGCCCTTGAGCTACTGAACAGTTTTGCCTTAAACGCCATCTTTCTAAGTGTTCAGGCCCCTGAGATATTTGCAAAACAAAACATTCATGTACATTTGCACCATCTAGTAGCAGAATCTCGAAACTGAATAATCACCCCATGCCAGCTCTTGAACTCCTAAACAACTTTATCGAAGATGGTTTTTCTATATTTACAGTATTGGACAAAACATTTGCAACCTTTTCGATTTTCCATACAAAATTACCAACTTTAATAAACTATATCTCGGTTATTTATGGACCGATTTGAATGAAATTTTCACAGAATATCAGACATAACTTGAATTTTAACATATATTTTTGAGTGATTTTTCCAATCACAAGTTGAAAAGCTGTAACGGTTTGACTGAAGTGAATTTTTTGACGATTTTTTATAATTGACATAACTAATCATATTGAAGGAATAGCTTCATGGTATCCTCAGCAAAGTTGTAGATTTTGACGAGATGAATAAGTTTGCTGAAGACTGTTTTTGTGTAGGCCTATCAGATTTTGAGATAAAAAGTTTTGAATTTTTCGTCGAAAATTACACTTACTCAAACCGTTATTACTTATAAACTCGTGACTGGAAAAACTATTCAAAAATATATGTTAAAATTCAAGTTATATCTGATGTTCTGTGAAAGTTTCATTCAAATCGGTCCATAAATAACTGAGATCTAGCTTACCAAAGTTGGTCATTTTGTATGGAAAATCGAAAAAGTTGCAAATGTTTTGTCCAATACTGTATCTAGATCGCGAGGTATTTCATGTTGAACATGAAAAATCAAGGGTGTTGTACAAAGTACAACACGCGTTACAAAAATTCGCGCGAGAACCGAAATGTGAAGAATGTTTTGGAGATTTTCTGAGACACATATCCTAAAGAATTTTTTAAATACTCATCAATGTAGTTCATTAGAAATCTCCAAAGAAATTTTAACGGAGAGAGATCAATTGAGATATCTTCGATGGAATTGATGGAATATTTTTGGCAGAGTCCTAGAAAAATACCAGGAGCAACAACGTCTGAAGAAATATCTTAAGGATGACATGAGAAAAAAGATAGATGAAGTTTGAATAAAACACTTGAAAAAAATTTACAGATTCCTGGAAAGACATTGGCAGTAAAGGTCGAAAGACAAAAGTTCTAAAGGACAAAAGATCGAAGATGGAAGAAGAAAGGACAAAAGGTCGAAAATCTTTTGTCAAAGAAGGAAAAATTTCCCACCAAGCGAACCATTTAAGGTGGAAATGTTAAATTTTTTTTCAGAGAAATCCTTGGAGTAGTTTATAGATAATATTTTGCAAAAAAATCTTAATAAAAATTAATGCCTTCTGTTTACTTGCCTGTGGAAAAAAATCCTTTAAAAGAGCAAAGTGCCCTGAAGAATAACTGAAAAAAATTTTGGAGGAATCCAAACACAAAATACTTAGATAAGTCCTACTGCGTTCTATGAATGGTTACTTCGAAAACCTCTTTGAGGAATACCTGGAGAATTTTGGATATTATTCTTGTATAAAGTGATGATGAAATTTTTCTTGGATGAACTGTACAAAATATAATTCAGTATTTAGTCGCTCGCCCCACCTGATGGAGATCCTGACTGCGCCCATGCTACTGAGTACTGCACCCGGCTTGCTCTACGGGGGACCATTCATTAACACTACTGGACAGCGGTGGACACTGTATTTATCTGGCCTCGCTAGTTGCAATCACAACCCCGCAATATGCTTGCAATAGAGATATAAACAAAATATGAAAATTATTTTAATTGACATATTTATTCGCGATCGGGGCGCATAGGTACTTCCTTCTCCACTACACCATCTGAGCCTGCGTGTCGACTTTTTAGCTTCCATATCGCCCTGTCTCCCCGTTCATCTGCGTTTATGGCGCTAAGTCGGCCGAGAGCTGATGACTTGGCTTTCGCTGTTTACCTAGTTTTCTGATTGGGAGATGAGATAAGACCTGTTTCCAAGATAACTAGCCAATTCGGTTCATGATCTCTCCCTTAGCTAGGCGGGCTTGATGTTTTCTGTAGAACTGCAGGTCGTAAAATTGGCACTGATCCACTCGGCAGTGCGAATGATTGCTGAACTCAACTAGGCAGCTATAGAAACTTCGTGAAACCAACACCATTCCGCGACCCGTAAAGATAGAGAGAATTGCAATTTAGACGACTGCCACTTTGTTCGACCCTACCATGTCGATTCCGTGCGCAAATGATGGGTTGATCATTAAAGCTGTGCGCGCTGAACAGTTCGGGTGGATCGTCGTCGTCGTCGGTCAGTACGATGATCATCTTCATCATTGTTGCCACTGTAATCATTTCCATGTCATTAGGTAGGCTAGATGAACACGAATGGGTTTCGCATCCGATTGAATCCAAAAATAGGCGGTGCGTTTCCAGGCGGTTGTTGTAGATAAACGATCGCAAAATTTGCCTTCAAGTGATTCGCTGCGTGGGGATTGAATGGAGAAGATGCACATATCAATAGGTTGTATTTCTGTTCGAGAACAAATGTTCTTCCGGAAATGCTATGTGGAACTGCTCAAAGAACACTTAGCTGAGAAGTCTCTGTAACATGATTTTAAGCATGAGTATTGCCCAACAAACGATTCAAGTTTTGTTAAGGTTCTAAAAATGATTTGAAATAACAACAAAAAATATCTGAGGTCGTATTAAAACTCAAAATGTGATTGATTTAATGAGCCTTATTCATTCTCAACATGCATTCTCTACATGCACAAATAATAGCGGCGCCCTCCACTTTATCACGGTCATCAAAAAAAAGAAGGAATGTTAGTCGGACAGCCATGTACTCTAGAGACCGAGGAATCCTCAGTATCTCCACAGTTTTCCTGGAAAGGAGCTTGTGTAAGTGGGATATGGTGATTCAGCGACCTATTAGCCTTCTTAGTTTTGCCAGAAAACCATTATCAGACATTTTGTTTAAAACCTTGAAAATCTTGTAGGTAAATCCGTGTGAAACGTCACGAGTTATGAAGCAATTTCGGAACCAATGGGTTAAGTATAAACTTCCAATTGAATCACAGTGAAAACGTAAGCTGCAAGGAATTCAACACAGGTAGTTTTATTACTATTGACTTGAGTGAATTCCAATATTGCAAAACACTTTCGCGCATCACAGTCTTCTCCCCATACACGACCCCATCTCACCGATCTCCTATTCTTGAAGTCGTATGTCCTCTCCTCTACGCTTCAAGATTGTCCAAAGTACACAAAAACCCATCAACCACTTAATCGTAGCGTGTAATTAGCCGGCTGTTCGCGGTGGCCGCGGTTGTGATTTGCGGGATGGGGTCAGGTGCTCGGGTGAATATTTACCTCCTCACTACTACTCCACAACTGCCAATATCGGTTCGCTCGAAGGCCACTCCTTTGACGAACGCTTTTGACGATTAAGCCTCTCTGGTTGGGGCTGTATGTAGACATCGATCAACGAGGAACGAAATTTGTTCAGATAAGCGATCATCCCCAAAAGCGGCTTGACATTTATACCCGGTTTTGTTTGACCTGCTCTCTGGTCTACCATTATTACACTGGGAAACACTGGTTTACGCATTTGGCTATGTACAAAGGATGCAATAAATTTAGGCCCACTAACTTTGCATCTTTTCTCAGAAATATCGGAACACGAGAAATAAAGTAAGGTGGGGCAAAAGTTCTAATCCAAAGATCTATCAATGCAACTTAATGCAAAAATAGTCTTTATACGAGAGCAGATTATTTTTCGTTTAAAATGTTTCGGACTCTAACGCAAAAAAATCTTTTCACAGCATCGCTCAAATGAACAACACATCTTGAAAAGAAAATATTTGTGGCAAAACTTTTCAACGGTTCAATATAAATTCTAATTTTGGAAGTGTACATCAAAAACACCGTTTATTATCGAGAGAAGGGAAAATTTGTGATTGAAATAATATTTTTTCCAGCATATCTCGGAAGGAGATCACGCGTTAGCCCCAAAAAAAGTATATGTTGACTATTGGCAGGTTCTAAAATAATTATCATTCTAACAACACCAATGTTACCATTGTTACATCAATGTTATCGATTGCCGCCCTTTTGTCAGTTGTAAACAAAAATACTTAAAAAATATAGCTCCAAAGAACAGCCTATGCATAAAAGAAGGAGAAATTTATTGAAATTTTAAATCAACAGTTTTCATACCTATAATTGTGGTTACATCATAATTAGGAAAAAAATAGAACAATTAAAAGAAGGGTAAATTTGTGCTAAATGTATAAAAATCTTCAGTGCAAAAATTTGTTCCAATAGCGAAACTCAAAAGAAGAATTAATGAAAGAAGGGTAATTTCTGGATAAATAGTAAAATACTATTGTCAATAACTTTCGTAATATGCTTAAATTTATTCAAGATCGAATGATTGGTTTCAGACTCATTATGCCAAACGACTATTATGCCAAACGACCATTATGCCAAACGACTATTATGCCAAAAGATCATTATGCCGAACGACTTTATGCCAAATGACCTACCACTGCCCGTATGCCTCCATACACCTTCCTCAAACAGATCGCCATTTGAACGTCGTCTAAATTACACTGTTACTTAAGTGCAGCACTCAGCTCTTCTTTCGATGTAATTTCGTCCAGATCCTTGCAAACAAGTACAATATCCGGGCATAAAGCTTCTGCCTTTTCACCAGCGATAGAGTCATGTGCTCCTGAATAGCCATACTGTTGATTGTAAGATTCTCCTTAAACTTAAAGAGCATCTCATCTTTTTGGGTACGTCTGGCTCTGACCACGTTTTCACCCAGATCCCTTAAGGTTCTATTCAAAATCGGTTATTTGCCAAAATGTACACAGCAGTTTTCTCCTGGACGGACAAAGATTCTAGAAAAATAACAACATCCATTTGTCAACTACGATAAACGGACGTTCTCGCTTTTCTTGATTTATTGGTCATTCGAGAAAAAAAATTGTCTTCTAGTTTTGACAAATGGTTGATTCTTACTGAAGCCTTAACATAGAGTCTTCTTTAACATTGTTGAGAAGCAGCATACATAAGTTTATGGCTGGTAAATAGTATTTATGTCATACTAGCGGTCCCGGCAAACTACGTTATGCCATCAAGTAGGCTGTTGTTAAACGTCATGCAATCCCCCGTACCAAATGACACATTTGTCTTCACTCGATTTCCTGATTATTATGGAGACTATTTAATTTTTTTCGAATTTGCATACAAAGGCCTTAATCATATAAATGGGTCGAAAACTAGTGCTGGCTCTAAAATTGGTGCACCATCTTTTAGCTATGTTTTGGCATAATTTATTTTTTGAATTTCTTCCCCCAAGCTAAATGCTCGTACATTTCTTTTAACACTGCCCATGAGATTTTGGGCGAGGCTTTGCCCATCTTTCTTACCCAATTTCTCCCAGTTTTTCTTGAAAGCTTCATCGGTTTTGAATGTTTTACCGCTTTTCTTCAACTTCTTCTTCATTATAGCCAAAAATTTACTTCGATCGGACGAAGTTCTGGTGTATTTGGCGGGTTCGCCTCCTTCGGGGCCACATTAATGCCTTTCGCTTCGTATCAGTACATTACAGGCTTGGCATAATGGCACGAAGCAAGATCCGGCCAGAACAGCATGGGATTACGGTGAGAGCGATGGAAGAGCAGCAAGCGCTTCTGTAAGCATTCCTCTCGATAAATCTGCCCGTTTTTGGTGCCGGTTGTAACGAACGGCTTGCTGTACCGTCCGCACTCGCAGATCGGCTGCCACAATACTTCTTCGTGAATTTGTCAATCTTTCTTCTCCGTAACCTCCATGACAAAAACTTCGAGGCTGGGGATTTGTATGGTGTCCATGACGAGACAGCCTGGCTAGACCAGCCACTCACGGTACAGTTTCCGCGCACGCAATTTGGTCACCGTGTTTTGTTTGTCAGTCCAGTTTGGCGTCTTCCTGACCTTAAAAACACGCCTGCTCCATGGTCTGCTAGACGAGCCACTTCGACGAATTGACCTTTTTGGCCACGTCTCGGGTGGAAAGGTTCGGGTTATTCTTGAAGTACTGCCTTATCTTCCGCGCCTTCTCTGGGTATTCCGTTTTTGGTTTCCGGCCGTTTCCAGCGCGCCGTTCGATGGTTTTCGTCTCCTGGAACATCTTCACAACGCGGGACACGGTGGAATGGTGGATTCCAAGGATTATCGACAACCGCGCCCAAGATTTGCTGTTGTAGCTCTTCTTGTTTTGAATGCGCCTTGAAAACTACTGGACAGATCGCGACAAAATTTTGCACACATAAACAACACTCTAAACTAGTATTACTCAAAATTTCATGAGATGAGAAGTTGTTATGTTGTTGAACAGAAAAGTTAATTTCACGTGAAAATCTGGTCATAAAAATACATTTTTCTCAAAATTGTACGTGTTACGAAATCAACAGGCCAATAACCTATTGATTCCACTGCAAATGGTCCAAAGTTCAATTTTCTTGCCTAGTGCCATTCGCAGCGACTTATGCGACTTATGGTGGTGGTGACACATTCGACCGACTTCCTCCAGATCCAGTTCCGCGCTCGAGTATTACTTGGAACCGTGACGGCGGTTAATCTCCGAGTTGCTGAAAGAAAACCGATAAGTACACCTTCTGATTGCTGGTTTAATGGTTGGTTTGTGGTTCTCTGTCTCACCCATTTACAAGCTGATGGTTTATTAATGCTAATTAATGCATGCATCGGGTACGGTGAGTGTGTCACTGGAAGTGCGTAGCACCAAGTCACTTCGACTCCATAGACTTCGAAGGCAAAATTATTCAACGAGCAAAACTTGTCGGCGAACGAAGATTGCACATCAAACCGCGGGAATCTTCCGACGAACACTCGGTGATGCACTTTCTAGCTTAATGAAACACAGTTTCTTCCCTTCGTCCATCGTTGGGGTTGTGTGTGCTCTTGGTATCCCCTGGTTTGTGCGGCCAAGGGTCATCATCGATGGCGGAATGATGTGTGTACCTTGCCGCAGGCAAGTGCCATCCCGCATTCCGAACAATATGCCGGGTTTCCAGCAGTGTTGTATGGAAATGTGGCGCGTGCATACTGTTCCTAATTGCTTTCCATCCGACGTGGAGCGAGGGAAGCGGGGATACCAAGAGGTGCAGAGGGTTGGGTGCAAATCTTGGTGTAAATATACATACTAACATGTATTATAGAGATACTAGCTCTTAATGGGGATCTCGATATGAACGGCGAGAGTGTCATGTGTTGCGTAATCGAATAATCCACAACTGAACAGGGGTTCTCAAAGACCAGTTTGTAAGTTTGACGAATAGTGAAATAAGGAATTTTTGAACTGTCAAAAACAATTTCATTCGATTGGCATTCGGTTTTCTCTCTCTGTTGTCTCAAAGTTCCTATAAATAATAAGTATAATGTGAACTAACGAAGATGCAGGGGAATATCCGGTCTACATCATCAATTCCTCCTTCTAATTGGACTGCATTCTAACGCAGGCGTCATTGTTGCCTAGAAATAGAAGATCAACAGTCATCTGGTTGGTTTCTTGTGCAACAAACAACAAACCGTGTGAATATAACCTGTGGTCCCCTAAATGTGTGATTCCTAGTTAGATTCTAATATTCTTACTGTTGGGGCCTTAGCCGAGTGATTAGAGTCCGCGACTTCAAAGCAAAGCCATGCTGAAGCTTTCTGGGTTCGATTCCAGGTCGGTCCAGGATATTTTCGTTATGGAAATTTCATTGACTTCCCTGGACATAGAGTATCATCGTACCTGCCACACGATAAACGAATGCAAAAAAAGGGAAAAAAGCTTTCAGGTAATAACTGTGGAAGTGCTCTTAGATCACTTCTGCGCTGAGAAGCAGCCTTTGTCCTCGTGAGGACGTAATGCCAAGAAGAAGAAGAAGAAGAAGATTCTTACTATTCAGAATCTCCGGCCCAACTGATGAGAGATAAATGACCCGATTCTGCCGCATCCGAGAGTCATCTTGAACCGGATCGCCTAGAAATAGCCGTTTCGCGTGAGCAACGCCGTGCCAAATGGTCTCCAAACCGTTTTTTTGTGTAGCTTGTTAGTGAGCTTCTACAACTGGGCGGTGATTAAAGGTGTTAAACTTGGCCGGGCGTATCGGGGTGCTCATTATAGGTTCATCGTGTGCCGCGCTGCACCATTATTAATGGGCTGTGAGATTTGTCCGAGATTAAGTAAGCATCCATCATGGAGCTAATGTGAATTGGGACTGAATGGGCGTTGTGTGCACGGCAAACACAATTTTCAGTGACAACAAAGGTAGGAGCTTGTTAACGGTGGAACAAAATAATAGATTTGTTCGATTTGAAGGGCTCAATGACTGATACCTTCAACCTGCGTACCTTTTACGACCGAATGAAACTAAAATAAAGCTGCTTGGAAAATAGAACACTACCACGGTGTCCAATTTTATCAATTTACATGCAAAATGATCATCTCCGATGATGCCGGTGTTATATTTTCTTTCATCAAGTTTCAGAACTTCCTTAACAAGAATCACAGTAAAACAAGCCATCACATATTTGTTCATAGTACGGAACGAAACGATCTGAAACATTTAACTCATTTCGTATGTGAAACTTAAGGATAATCGCTATAAAATTGCACGGATTCAACGGTCCGCGTCCACCTCAAAACAAGTCATAAATAACCGATGAACAGTAAATCACCTGTATGAAATGCTTAATAGGTTCAATAAAGGTATCAAATGCAACGCGTTTGTATATTTGCGATCAATTCAAGGTTATTCTGCAACGCAACCGTCCCGCAGACACGTTCCACATTAGCAGTCCTGTTCTACATCTGATTTCAAAGGAAAATGGGATTTGCACACGTTGTCACAGTTTGTGTTGCCGACCACCGCACAAGATCCGACGGCAACAAAATCATCCATCTCATCTGTTTGTTACAATTCAAAACCGCCACAAGTCACAAAAAGTGGTCGTAGTTTTATTGTGTACATGTTTTACATTTCTAACAAGCAGCCTGAAGAGCGCGTTATGACTCCATTGTATTGCACAGAACAACAATGAAACTCATATGCAGCGAACATGAATGCAGAGTAGGTTAATTTTCGTTTCCTAATCTAGATCATTTATGAGAGACGTTCCTTGAATTTTTAAGAATTCGGGAATGTTGTTACTGTCTGGCAATTTGTTCCCTGAACATTAGGGTGCGACCTTCTTTTTCATAAGTTCCCAAAAACCAAAAATTCATGTGCTCTTTTGAATTCAAATAACCTAGAAAAGGAACTTTATAGTTTCAGCCAAAACTATTAATATTTTGAGGTAGCTTGAGGTATATTTGCAAGTTTTAATATTTGATCTTCAGTGAAGTTTACCTAATTTAGTTATTTCACAAGCAATTTAGTTTAAAAAACAATAACTAGTATTAGCTACAAGCAGGTTTCTCTGATTTTTTTTCTCATTTTACTGACAAAATTACTTGATTTGCCAGACCTTGGTGAATACTCATCCGATTCCAAATATTTTAACATGCTTATGAAAATAATTTAATTGTTTTCATACATTGTGAACAAAGGGGCCACGGCCCCCGGGTCCTTACATTTTAGGGCCCCCACAAATCTCGACCAAAATGTTTATAGCTAAACTTTTGCGAATAATTAGAATCAATGCAAAAGTACATACTTTTTGGAATCGCAACATATGATATGAAAGATGCTATTTGTTTCCATAAATCCGGAATAATGGGTGTAATTTATACAAATCAACTCAAACAGAATTATTAAAACAAAATATAAGAACATTCAGGTTGGGGCCTAGATAGCCGTAGCGGTAAACGCGCAGCTATTCAGCATGCCCATGCTGAGGGTCGTGGGTTTGAATCCCGCTGGTCGAGGATCTTTTCGTAAAGGAAATTTTCTCGATTCCTAGGGCATAAAGTATCTTCGTACCTGCCACACGATATACAGATGCAATAATGTTCAATCGGCAAAGAAAGCTCTCAGTTAATTACTGTGGAAGTGCTCATAAGAACACTAATCTGAGAAGCAGGCTTTGTCCCAGTTGGGACGTAACGCCAGAAAGAAGAAGAAGATAAGAACATTCATAATTGGATTTTGTTGAATTCACGAGAAACAAGA